>NW_017715404.1:0-364 GCF_001865875.1 Lupinus angustifolius
CCTATCCTCTTCCTCTTCCTCATCCTCATTGTACTCCTCATTCTATCCTCATTCTCGTCCTCATACTATCCTCATCCTCGTCCTAATCCACATCCTATCCTCATCCTCATTCTCGTCCTAATCCTATCCTCATCTCATCCTCATCCTCATCCTTAACCTCATCTTCATCCTCGTCCTCTTCCTCATCCTAATCCTCATTCTCGTCCTCATCCTATCCTCATCCGCATCCTATCCTCATGTTCGTCCTCATCCTATCCTCATCCTCATTCTCGTCCTCATCCTATCCTCATCCTCCTCCTCATCCTATCCTCATCATCATTCTCGTCCTCATCCTATCCTCTTCTTCATCCTCATCCTATCCTCA
>NW_017715405.1:0-416 GCF_001865875.1 Lupinus angustifolius
TCCTATCCTCATCCTCGTCCTCATCCTCATTCTCGTCCTCATCCTCCTCCTCAACCTATCCTCGTCCTTATTCTCCTCCTCATCCTCATCCTCATCCTATCCGCATTCTCATTCTCGTCCTAATCCTTTCCTCTTCCTCATCCTCATCGTCCTCCTCATCCTCCTCTTCATCCTATCCTCATTCTGATCCTCCTCCTATGCTCATCATCATCCTCATCCTATTCTCATCCTCATCCTATACTCATCATCGTCTTCATCCTATCCTTATCCTCATTCTCATCCTCATCCTCCTCCTCATCCTATCCCCGTCCTCATTCTCCTCCTCATCCTCATCCTCATCCTATCTGCATTCTCATTCTCGGCCTCATCCTTTCCTCTTCCTCATCCTCATCCTCCTCCTCACCCTCCTCTTAATC
>NW_017715406.1:0-407 GCF_001865875.1 Lupinus angustifolius
CTTCATCGTCATCCAATCCTCATCCTCATCCTCATCCTCATCCTCATTCTCGTCCTCATCCTATCCTCATCCTCATCCTCTTCTTCATCCTCATTCTACTCCTCATCCTGTCCTCTTCCGCATCCTCAACCTCATCCTCCTCCTCATCCTCCTCTTCATCTTATCCTCATTCTCATCCTCTTCCTATTCTCATCCTCATCCTCATCCTCATCCTATCCTCTTCCTCATCTTCATCCTCATCTCGATCCTATCTTCATCCTCATCCTCATCCTTATCCTAATTCTCATCCTAATCCTATCCTCCTCTCATCCTCTTCCTCATCCTCATCCTCATCCTCGTCCTCATCCTATCCTCTTCATCATCCTCATCCTCATTCTCGTCCTAGTCCTATCTTCATCCTCATCCTC
>NW_017715407.1:0-267 GCF_001865875.1 Lupinus angustifolius
CCTCGTCCTCATCCTATCCTCATCCTCATTCTCGACCTCATCCTTTCCTCTTCCTCATCCTCATCCTCCTCCTCATCCTTCTCTTAATCCCTTCCTCATTATCATCCTCCTCCTATCCTTATCCTCTTCCTCATCCTCATCCTCCTCCTCATTCTATCCTAATACTCATCCACATTCTACTCCTCATCCTATTCTCATCTCATTCTCGTCTTCAACCTATCCTCATCCTCATACTCGTCCTCTTCCTCATCCTCATCCTCATCCTCA
>NW_017715408.1:0-339 GCF_001865875.1 Lupinus angustifolius
TCCTATCCTCATCCTCATCCTATCCTCATCCTCATCCTCATCCTATCCTCGTCCTCGTCCTCCTCCACATCCTATACTCATCCTCAATCTAGTCCTAATCCTATCCTCATCCTCATCCTTGTCCTCATCCTATCCTCATCCTCATTCTCATCCTATCCTCATCATCACCCTCATTCTCATTCTTGACCTCATCCTATCCTCATCCTCTACCTCTTCCACATGCTATCCTTATCGTCATCCTCATCCTCTTCCACATTCTCATCCTCATCCTATCCTCATCCTCATCCTATCCTCATCCTCATCCTATCCTCATCCTCATCCTATCCTCATCCTCATCCT
>NW_017715409.1:0-342 GCF_001865875.1 Lupinus angustifolius
TTCCTCTTCCTCATCCTCATCCTCCTCCTCACCCTCCTCTTAATCCTATCCTCATTCTCATCCTCCTCCTATCCTCATCCTCATCCTCATCTTCATCCTCATCCTCATCCTCATCCTCATCCTCTTCCTCATCCTCATCTTCCTCTTCATTCTATCCTTACCCTCATCCACATGCTCATCCTCATCCTATCCTCATCCTCATCCTCTTCCTCATCCTCATCCTCCTCCTATCGTCATCCTCGTCCTCATCCTCATCCTCATCCTCATCTTCATCCTCATGCTCATCGTCATGCTCATCCTCATCCTCATCCTCTTCCTCATCCTCATCCTCATCCTCATCCT
>NW_017715410.1:0-248 GCF_001865875.1 Lupinus angustifolius
TCAAATTTTACACTGTTTTAATCGATTAAAACATCCCGTTAATCGATTAAAACTAGTACGTTAAAGGCAAACAGTGTCTCGGTTCTGCACTTTTTTTGTCTTTTGCTTTAATTATGTCGAATAGCTTATCTGCTTCTGTGATTGGTTCTTGATCTTATGAGATTTGATGTTGCTAACATTGCTTAATATTTGATTAAATCTTGTATGCCATTCTCATTTCCTATTAGTTTTTTTTTGTCAAATCAAGC
>NW_017715411.1:0-34019 GCF_001865875.1 Lupinus angustifolius
GAATAGTTTCTTTATTTTCTTGTAATTTTCTAAGTGTTGTAATTGGATAATGTGCATGTAATTACATTGATTCGATTATAGTGAAGGAAATCTCCCAAGTCAGCCGAGAGGCCTGAATGTAGTTTGCAGTGGACTGCAAACGAACCAGGATAAAAATTCGCGTTGCAGGATTTGTTTTTTCTCTCTCTCTTTACTGTTTTCAATCGATTAATTTGTATATTGGATTCAATTGATACATTCTGTTCATTTGCTGTACTGGATGCTATTCTAATATACAAATCTGTAAGCTCTGTATTCGTTCTATTATCGGTTAACTGTTCTGCATTTAATCGTTTCTGTAATTGCTTACTGTTTCTGTTTAATCGATTAATATTGTTGTGTTAATCGATTATCCTGTTTTTGTTAATCGATTAAAATTGTTTCTGTTAATTGATTAAAACTGTTCTTTTGTTAATCGATTAAGATTGTTCAAATAATCGATTATCTTCCTTCATTAATCGATGAAATAGGGTTGATTCAGCATTAAGTGTTGATTTTTGAAAAGCGGTAGTTCTAACCGCGACACCTATTCAACCCCCCCCCCCTTCTAGGTGTATTGTAACCACTGATACCTAACAATTTGTGCCCACTAATGTCTCTCATCTAAATCTAAATGCACTTGGAAAAGAAATATCACCAAACCTGAAAGCATCATACAAGTAAGCCCAAATGCAACAACCAACAATAAAAAAGGAGCCAAATGATCACCTCATTTCAATCACTTTTTAATAGAGACTTCACCGATAGGATTACAATTGACTAAATCCATTTTCCAGAAAAACTAAGCTCAACTCACTGAGCCTTGGGGTTTCTCAAAATCCAGTTTAAAAATAAAGCAGACTTTCCGATACATTTTATCCTTCCCAAACTTTCAAGTTGATACAACACCTGAAACTTTTTGTATTTTCGTCACATATACACAATGGTCTCCATCCCTTTAGGGTTAGTTTGGAAGTTAGATTTTGGAGATGAAAGAAGGGAAAAGGAAGGTTTGAGAGCCATCTCACAAGTGTATTTCATGGCTCCTAAGCCTTCTCTTTCCCTTCCTCCTCCTCCAAAATCCAACTCCCAAACTAATCCTAAAAATTACATTTGGGAGTGCGATTTTGGAGAGGAAGAGAATACTTTGGAGGATTTTTCAAGCCCTCTAAAACTCTCCAAATGTCTATTTTCATAGTTCTCCAAATTTGGGATTTTCATGGAGACAAAATGTGTAAACAACTAAATATTTTAGTAAAATTATATAATTATAATATTGTTCATTTTCTATTGTCAATTACATTTTAAAAAAATAAAAAAACTTACATTATTATTATTTAAGTTTTCTCCCATCTAAATTTCATATTCCCAAATAAGAGAGATATTTGTATTTCTTTCTCACTCTCTCCCTCCCCTTCTTATTCTTTTAATCTCTCTCATTCACATTCCCTTATAACTCCCAAACATACCTTAAATGAATCACTTTTGTTTTGTGTGTTATTTACCACTTTCTTTCTTCGGGAAGAAAAGGTAGTTAGCATTTATCATAGTTGGGAGAATGTAAAAATCAAGGTTATCTAAAAATAATAATGGGTGAAAAAATATAGAAAAGTCAATATAGCTTGTAACTACGATCACATATTATATAAAATAGTAAAATATTAGGTTTATTTTTCCATTTACTTATAGAACTTTCAAATTACTTAAAGTATTTCAACGTGATATTGCATTTGAAAAATAGTTAGAGATTTGTAGAATACAAATTAATGTATAATTTATGTTTATTACATTCTGGTCATCCGAATATTATTTCCATCCCGATGGTCCTCTTTCCCAACCGACCAAGGTCCGGGCAGACCAGTTGAGGGATTTCAGTGGCTCATTGACCGGATTCACTAGAACGGGTTTGGGACCACCTCCGTCTAACATGCCACCAACAACACACTGTTATACCATCCGCGATCCCACCTACCCTCGTGCCAACACGATAAAGACAGGCCTGAGATGCGGCTACTAGACTTGTCACATGCTACAAGTCAACTATGTACAAAGTATGAGGCTTGGGCTTACTGAACGACTCCACATTCCACAACCGGTGAGTCCTCTTTCAACCTTACTTATGGTGTTGAGGCTATGATCCCGATGGAAATAGGAGAACCTACATGGATGACTTTGCACTTTAATGAAGAAGCCAATCCAACCCTGCTACGACACAATATGGATTGGATTCAGGAAAAAAGAGGTTGTGCCCGAATAAGAGAGGCGGTCGTCAAAAGGAGGACAACCGACAAATACAACTTCTCGGTTGTCTCCCGAAGCTTTCAAGATGGTGCCCTGGTTCTCCGAAGGGTAGATATTGGCAAAGTCAAAGGGAAACTAGTACCCAACTGGGAAGGACCTTATTGGGTAGTAAATAAAACTAGTAAGAGTGCTTACAAGTTAGAAGACTTAGCCGTAAAAGAGATCCCTCAAACTTGGAATGCTGCCAACCTTTGTGTTTTTTATGCTTGAAATGTAATGTCGACCCCATTCGTGGTCAGACAACCCCCTGTAACACAAATACATATATGACAACGAGGTATTATTCATTTCATATCTTTATTGCAAGATCCCCTCCAACATTAATGCCCCCAAATGCATAGACCATGTCCCCTTTTGGCGGCAGTCTAATTCAATCACCCAAGGCGCAGACCTTGTCCCCTTTGACCAATGGTCCAATACCAATTTCCCCAAATGCGCTGACCATGTCCCATTTTGGTGGCAGTCTAGTTCAATCACCCTAGAAGCATACCTTGTTCCCCTTGGCGGTGGTCTAATATCAATACCCCCCAAATGTGCATACCAAGTCCCTTTTAGTGGCGGTCTAATTCGATCACCCAAGGCATGGACCTTGTCCCCTTGAATAGTGGTCTAATATCAATACTTCTCCAAATGCATAAAGTATGTCCCCTTTTGTCCGTGGTCTAATTCAATCAACCAATGTGCAGACCTTGTCCCTCTTGACCGGTGGTCCAATATCAATACCTCCCCCAATGCGTGGACCATGTCCCTTTTTGGCACTGGTCTAATTCAATCATCCAAGGCGCAGGCCTTGTCCCCCTTGGCTGGATTCATGTTCAAGTTGTTCAACTCATTCAAATTCAACTTTATTGTTCAAATTATCACCAACGTCGGTCAAGGTCAACTTGTTCATATTCAAGTTTAATTGTTCAAATTATCACTAATGCCGGTCAAGGTCAACTTGTTCAGATTCAAGTTTAATTGTTCAAATTATCACTAATGCCGGTCAATGTCAACTTGCTCAGATGCAAGTTCAGTTATTCCAGTTATTGCTACTTCCGATTAAGTTTATCTTGTTTATATTCAAGTTCCTCGGATTATTTTCGTCCAAGATTACCTTGTCCAATTTCAAGATTCATTTATCCCAGTTATTGCTACTTCTGATCAAGGTTATCTACTTTATATTCAAGTTCCTTGTATTATTTTCGGCCAAGATTACCTTGTTTGAGTTCAAAATTCAGTTATCTCAGTTATTGCTACTTTCGATCAAGGTTATCTTATTTATATTTACGTTCTATGGATTATTTCCGACCAAGATTACATTGTTCAAATTCAGGTTCAATTATTATCAATTCCGACCAAATAGTATGAGGAAAAAATGATCAATTAAATAAAAATGCTTCATTGAAAATGACAGATTACAAATACTTGAGAAAAAACAAACATATCCTATAATTCACACTCCTACCTGGAACCGGCACTTAATAGTGCCATCTGGTTCCTCTAACACTAGCTCCCCATCAATGATGAGGGTTTGATAGTCCATCATGTAGAAATCCTATTTAGGGTGGACCAGGAAGACCTGGTTCACAGCATTATCCAAAGCCAGATGGGTGGCTTTGCTTGTCATGTCGGAAATCTCTTCCAGATCAGCAGCCTGGTCGACCTTCACCTTGGCCAGAACCGCCTTCTCCCATTCGGGCACCTACACCCAAGCCTGCAAAGTAGTCAAATCCCCAACAAGGCAATCAACTTCACCTTGGGCAGCCTGCTATGAGGAAGATCTTGGTCCCGACCTTGGCATAGTTTTTATGAAGACACCAAGATCACAAAAAGTAGAAAAGGAAGAAGACCATGAAGACTTTGAAGATTCAAGTTTCAAGATGTTTATAGATTAAGTCTTCATATAGGTACTTCTATACTTACACTCACTTTGATATTTAGTAGTAATGCTCAAAGAAATCAAAATATTTTTAAGGAATTGGATATGTCTAAAATGCAAAGTCAAATTGCTAAGTAATGAGTTACTTGACATGTGTAACAGGTTACCAGAACTAGGTAACAAGTTACCTAAACTGTGTGGCAGTTGGTAACAGATTTCTAGAACTGCGTCACAGGTTACCTGATTGAGAAAACAGTTATAAAGCAAAACTGACTTATGTAACCGATTAATCAAGTGTATTAATCGATTAATACCTTGGACAGAACATTTGGCTAATCGGTTACTAGATCATGACAATCGATTACACATAGTTGTTGAAACTAGATTTTCAAACTCAAATGTATAGCTTTCATCCAAATTGAATAGGTTTCATTCCAATTGTGTCTCCTCTACCTGGAATGATATCTTAGTTGATTAGAAGTATATTTAAAGGCATTGTGACATCCAAGTTCAAGACACACGATATACACAATAACATACAATCACACAAAATCTATCACAATTTAGTAAACAAAATTTCTGCATATTTTGTTATCAACTTTGCTCCTAACCTTTCAGATTTTCTGAAGTTGCTTCTGAAATATATTTGTTCGAAACTTTCAAAAGATTAAGATAATTGTATACTAAGTATTTGAATTGTGAGATTAAGGGTTGCAAGTTATAGAAGTGTCAAAACTTGTTAAGGCAATCCAACCATTGTTATATTCTTCATCTTGGTTGTAAACATTTCATCACACAAGGGTGTGTTGAGAAGGGGAAAAGAGTTCACTTGAAAAGGGAATATTAAAGGGTATATAAGTTGTGAATGTGTAAGGTACAAGGGTCTCGGGAAGAGAATTTGTAATTACAACTCAAATTATCTTGTGGAAGATCTCTTGTGTGGAAAGAGTACTGGATGTAACCTTTGGTGGACAAGAAGGCGAACCAGTATAAAATTCTCTATGTACTCTTATTCTACTTATTCTTGATATTTTAATTTTGCTTTACTTGGTTGAATTGTGCATAAATAATTCGCTGCACATACACTTTGATAACCTCGCAAAAAACCCAGCCATATTCTCTCACCAACAAATTCACTCCCCCCTTACTTGACATCTTAAATTTATAATTGGTATCATAGTGTATTTTGAGTAATCTATTCTCAAATATGATCTTGTATCTAAGATTGCCTCAAAATCATTTATGGAAGAAGATTCCAACATCAATCACCCTCCAAGCCTTTTGGAGAATGCTATGACTTCAAGAAAATCAGGATGAGAATCTTTATAGAATCTCAAGACTTGGACATTATAGAATCTTTATTGAGGAAAGACCTTTTGAACCTTTCACTGTTGTTAATAGTGTAAGGGAAGTAAAGTCAAAATCCGCTTGGAATGGTGAAGATAAATAGAAACTGCAATATGATCTCAAAGCAAAGAACATCCTCACTTCAGAATATCAAACTCAAAATCTGCTAAGGTAATGTTAGATACTCTAGAGACCACACATGAAAGAACTAAGGAGGTCAAGAGTTTGAGACTCAATACTCTTTCTCAGGAATACGAAATGTTTCATATGAATCCTGGAGAGAAATTACTAAATCTCCAAAATAGATTTGCTCACCTTACAAATCATCTGATTGCACTTGGAAAAATATTGTCAAACAGTGACTTGAGCTTGAAAGTTATAAGATGATGAGTGTGAAATTATGCTACATTTGCATTGCATTTAACTTGCATTTTAGGACATAATTAGGACTTTAGGATTGTTTTTAGCTTTTATTTCTCTTTGTTCGGGTTGAGCGGGTGTTTTTGGCTATGTTGTGTAGTTTAGATGGATTAAAGCCAAAGAGAGTAAAGATTGGGTGTAAAAAGATGGAATTCAGTGTTGAGGCTATGCGAAGACCAATTGAAGGGAAAAAAGAAGCCATAGATGTTATATTATATTCCTATTTTTTAGATTTATTTTGTTGGGCTTAGCCCAATATTTTGTAATTATGATAAATGAGGGTTCTCCCTCAAGGATGGAAACTTTACACTTTACATTACAGTTCTCTAATTTAGAATTTGGTATACTCTTCTCCATTATGAGTGAATAAATCTCTTTGTTTCTAGGATTGGGATTATGCCATTTTACATTCAATAAACACTTTTTTACTTCTATTTCATTGAGTGTTGTAATTTGAATCATTAAACATTGTTTTATTCGTGTGATTTGTCTAGCCAAAAAATTACACCTCTTAGATACATTGGGGAAGGACTGAGAGGTGAACCCAACTATCTTACCATTCAGTTATTCAAACTAGAATCCTATTTCACAAGAGTAGTCTTAGGATTCTCAGGGTTTCTGGAATTCACCTTGGGTTTCTACAAAGTGATTGGATAGATAGATACAAGTAAATGATTTGATTGATAACCGTACCACGAGAGTAAGTGCGACTTCAATTGAGTACATGTGTTAGAGCTCGAGAGAGGATGACACATATCAAAGAGCAATTCACCCTCACAACTTAAAGTTCATGAAAAGGAGCAAAACACAGATTTGCGAGTCTAAAGGCGGTAACCCATATCCTGGGAACTCTCCCTAAATTAGATGTCAATCCTTTTTAAAACTTTTCTAATTATTCTTGTTAATTTCTCAATCGTTCTAAATTCAATATTATTTCCTTATTTGAGTTACGTATAAATTAATTTCTATATTTAAGGAATTTTCTAGTCCTCGTGAGATCGATATTTTATTACTTGACGATATAATCGTGCACTTGCATTTGCCTTGTCAAGTTTTAGACGATATAATTCATGACTTTACTCTAGTATATTACGTGTTTTCCTTTTTCTTGTTACCTATACAGGTTGTCCATTTGGTTTATGCAAAGTTCAATTTACTACTCATAGCCAGAAAGGACTTTCTGTAGAAGAAGAAGGCAACAAAGAGAAAGATCGAGAGAAAGACGTGCACGTGTACAAACAATGGTTGAACGATATGAAAAATCACTTCGCGACTATGTGGCCCGTAATGCTCGTAGTTCACATCCTAGAATAATTTGCCCATCTATTGAGGAAGATAACTTTTCTTTGCCATCTGCTCTGATCCAAATGGTGATGCAAAACCAATTTGGAAGAGGACCTCACGAAGATCCAAATGCCCATATTGATTAGTTCTTAGAATTCTGTGAGATTGTAAGGATCCATGTGGCTTTTGAAGATGCCATTCGTCTTTGCATGTTTCCATATTCCCTTAGAGACAGAGCTAAGACGTGGCTAATGAATCAAAATGTTGAAAATCAAGCATCATGACGAACTTTGGAGAAGGCTTTTCTCGACAAATACTTTCCTCCTTCCAAAACTGTGCACTATAGGCACCTCATCCATAACTTCAATCAAAAGGATGGGGATTCAATTTCTGAAGCATGGGAAAGATTAAATGAGTTGACTGAAGCTTTCCCTCATCATGGTAACAATTGTTGGACTCTTCCGCAGGTGGTGCCTTTATGCTAGACTTTTCATCATAACAATTGTTGGACTCTTCCGCAGGTGGTGCCTTTATATGCAAAGAAATTGATGTTGCTTCAAAGATCATACAAAATGTAGTTCCCAATCATCACAAATGGGAAAATGAGAGGAGACATCATCCAAGAAGAGACTTTGGTGCATAATATTCAGGCAATCAGAGGAGAAGGTAATTTCCACGCTGGAAAACCTTTCTCAAAGGTTTGGAAAGCTAGAAAAATACAATGCTAATGATATTGGGTCTAATGCAACTTGTGAGGGATGTGGAGAAAAAAGTCATGAGTGCTCTAAATGCAAAGAGTTCACTAAACCTGAACATTGAACATTGGTCAATGAACAACCTGAATCGCGCAACTACTATGACTACAAGGATAGGAGCGGGCAATAATTCAACCCACCATATAGACAGAATAATCCCAACCTTTCTTGGAGGAGCAAAAACACTCTGAATCATCAATACGAGAATGGACCAGGTAACAGGAAACCACCAACAAGGATTCAATAGGTACAATCTTCTCCTATTGATCCTACTCTGAAAACATTAATGGGAAATCAGGAAAGATTACTTGCTAACCAAAATAAATTTCATGAAGATCAAGTCATGATTAATAAAAGTTTTCCAAACATGCTCAATGGCTTGAATTCTAAAATAGAAAACTTGACCATCCATGGTAAAATGTTGGAAACACAAATTGCCCACATGCTAGTAATCCTAATAGGCAAACGGGTATGTTTCCAGGATAACAAAAAAAAATCCAAATAATGAACATTGTAATGCCGTCAAATTAAGGAGTGGAAAAGAACTAACTAATATTCCTTAAATTAGGGAAAAGACACAAGTGGAGGAGGAACATACTAAGACACAACCCCCTGAAAGGGAGCAAAATTTTGAAAAGGTGTCTAAGTATCTAGCTCCACCACCATATGTATTATCAGTTCCTTTCTCCAATGATTAGCAAAGGAAAAATTAGAAAATAAATTTGGAATTTTTTTGGATATTTTTAAGAAATTATATATTCGCTTACCCTTCACTGAGGCACTACAGGAGATGCCTGCATATACAAAATCTCTTAAGGATATTTTATCTAAAAAAAGAAGACTAAAGTATTATGAAACAATTGTTTTAACTTAGGAGTGTAGTGCTTTAATTCAAAATAAATTACCTCCTAAATCAAAAGATTCTATTAGTTTTTCTATCCCATGTTTAATTGGAAATACTAGTTTTGGTCATGCCTTATGTGACTTGGGGGCAAGTGTGAGTCTCATGCCTTTATCCGTGTACAAAAAATTGGAAGTGGGTGAACTAAAACCCACTACTATATTACTTCAATTAGTGGATAGGTTAAAAGTTAAATTCCCTATAGGCATCCTGGAGGATGTTCCTATCAAAGTTGAGAAATTTTTCATTCCAGCAGATTTTGTAATACTAGAGATGTAATAGGATTCACAAATCCCAATCATACTAGGTAGACCCTTTTTGGTTACTCTTGATGCTATAATTGATGTAAAGAATAGAAAACTTTCCCTAAGCATATGGGATGAAAAAGTTGAATTTGATATTGCTATATCTATTAAACAACCTTCTCTTGAGGATTCGTGTTTCAAGATTGATATGTTGAACCAAGTTGTGAAAGAGGAAGCTACTAGAGTGCAATCTAAGGATCCCCTAGAGAGATACATAGTAGATCGTGACACTTCGGACGTTGATAAGGAAGTGGCTGAGGTTATTGAATTTTTGAATGTAAGCCCAACACTTCCTAACAACTCGCAAGATGAGACCTTGAAGGTAATGCCCAAATCTGAAGATTGGGAGTATGGGGAAAAGACCTAAAATTGAATTAAAGACACCCCCTCTACTGTCGAGTATGAATTTCTTGAACCTAATTCATTTTATCCAGTTCTTGTTAATGCTAAATTAAATAAATTGGAAACTGAAAAAATTGCCAAGGGTCCTGAGAATGCATAGGAAGATAATAGGATACACATTAGATGTTATAAAGGGCATAAACCTTTCTTTTTGCATGCATAGAATTTTCATGGAACCTAACCATAAAACTTCAATTGAAAACTAGAGGAGACTAAATCCTAATATGAAAGAAGTAGTTAAGAGAGAAATGCTAAAACTTTAGATGTTGGGGTAATATATCATATATCTGATAGTGAATGGATGAACCCAGTTCATGTGGTTCCTAAAAAGGGAGGACTGACTATTGTGAAAAATGAGAAAAATGAATTAATACCAACTAGAACCTTCACAGGTTGGAGAATGTGCATTGATTATAGAAAATTAAACACAACCACTAGGAAATATCACTTCCCTCTCCCATTCATTGATCTAATGCTTGAAAGGCTTGTTACACATGAATATTTCTGCTATTAGATGGGTACTCGCAATTTCATCAGATCTCCATTCATCCTGAAGACCAACAGAAAACTACTTTCACATGTCCTTATGGCACCTTTGCCTATAGGAGAATGCCTTTTTGACCATGTAATGCCCCAATCACTTTCAAAGATGCATGATTGCGATATTTTTCTGATTTTATAGAAAAAATAATGGAAGTTTTTATCGATGATATTTCTGTTCATGGACTTTCATTTGATGATTGTTTAACAAATTTGACAAAAATATTGCAAAGATGTGAGGTAGTGAATCTTGTATTAAATTGGGAAAAATGTCACTTCATGGTGTGTGAGGATATTGTGTTGGGGCATTTAATTTCAGGAAAAATGATAGAAGTGGACAGGGCAAAAATTATAGTAATAGAAAATATGCCACCACCAATTAACTTAAAATGTGGTAGGAGTTTCTTAAGCTATGCGGGATTTTACCGCAGATTCATAAAAGATGTTTCAAAATTGTGAAACCCTTTTCTAACATTTTAATGCATATGATTTTAGTGATGCTTGTTTAGAATTGTTTTAGGGGTTGACGAAGGCCTTGGTCACTGCACCAATATTGCAATCACTAGACTGGAATCTTCCCTTTGAAGTGATGTGTGATGCTAGTGACTATGTTGTGGGAGCAGTGTTGGGCCAAAAGAAGGACAAGAAGATGCATGCAATCTACTATGTAAGCAAAACACTTGATGGAGCTCAAGCCAACTATGCCACCACAGAGAAGGAGCTATCAGCTGTTGTGTTTGCCTTCGAAAAATTTAGGTCCTACCTAGTAGGTTCTAAAGTTATAGTCCATATTGATCACTAAGCCATGAGATACTTGATGAGTAAGAAATAAGCCAAGCCACGTCTCAGCTTATGGATTCTCCTCCCGCAAGAATTTGATCTGGAGATTGTTGACAGAAAGTGGACAAATAATCCAATTGCATATCACTTATCTCGTCTTGAACATCCAAGTGGGAGGGGGGAGAAAAACATACCTATTAATGATTCATTTCCTGATGAGAAACTCCTCCTCCTCGACACTGTAGAGGCACCTTGGTATGTTGACTTTGTAAACTATTAGGTCAGCAAGATTCTTCCACCTGAAATGACACCGCAACAGAAAACGAAATTCTTCTCAGATCTAGAGAAGTATATCTGCGATGATCCATACCTCTACCGACTCTATGCTGATGGTATTTACAGAAGATGTGTTCTAGAAGAAGAAGTGTCAAAGATCTTGAGTTGTTGCCACTCTGCCTCTTATGGAGGCCATGCTAGTACTTCAAAAACAATTCCAATTTGGTTTCTTTTGGCCACACATATTTAGATATGCAAGGAGTTTTGTTCTCACATCTGATTCTTGCCAAAGGGTTGAGAACATATAAAAAAGGCAGGAAATGCCAATGAACCCCATCCTTGAGGTGGACATATTTGATGTATGGGGAGTTGACTATATGAGACCTTTTCCTACTTCAAACAACAACAAATATATCTTGGCAGCAATCGATTATGTTTCTAAGTGGGTGGAGGCAATTTCATCTCACAATGATGCAAAAACAAGCATGAAACTGTTTACCAAGATCATATTTCCAAGGTTTGGGGTCCAGAGGCTGGTTATTAAAGATGGAAGCTCACACTTTATCGAAAGATATTTTGAAAACGTCTTGAAGAAGTATGGTGTTTCCCATCGTGTTGGTACCCTTACCATCCTTAAACAAGTGGTCAAGTGGAATTATCAAATTGTGAGATTAAGAGCATATTGGAGAAGACAATGTCGAAGAGCAGGAAAGATTGGTCCTTAAAGCATGACGATGCTTTATGGGCTTACTGTACTGCATATAAAACACCTATTGGTATGTCACCATTCAGGTTAATTTACGGTAAGCCCTGCTACCTTCTAGTGGAACTAGTGCATAAGGCGTATTGGGCTGTCAAATTGCTAAAATTTAATCTGAAAGTTGCTGGAGAAAAGAGGTAATTCCAACTACAAGAGTTGGATGAACTGCGGTTGGACGCTTATGAGAATGCTTGCACTTATAAAGAAAGAACAAAAAGATGGCATGACAAACACATACTCCATAGAGAATTCTGAGTAGGCGAACTAGTTCTCTTATTCAACTCCAAAATGAGGCTCTTTCCAGGCAAGCTAAAGTCTAGATGGTCAGGTCCGTGCAGAGTCACCAAGGTCTATCCTTATGGAACAGATGAGATATGAAAGGAGGAAAGGGGAAACTTCAAGGTAGATGGTCAACATATGAAGCATTATCTAGCAGATGAGCGATTGGAGAAACAAACAAACATTTCCCTCTTGGACCCTACATGAGCATCAAGGATCAATCGCCAAGCTAATAACGTTAAACGAACGCTTCGTGAGAGGCAACCCATGCTGGAGGTACATATTTTTAATTTATTAATTTTAGTGTTTTAGTGTTTTAGTGTCGGCTTTAGTGCCTCCTTGAGCTTGGAGCCTTTGTAAGGGGATGTATATAGTGTCGGCAAAAAAATCATACACTCTAAAAAATAAAAAAAAAAATAAAAAATACATGGAAAAGTGCTAACACGATAATGTCTATTAGCTTCCTTATTCAAATAGGATATTTGCACCTAGTCTATCTGGGACATATGGGCCATTCAGGACCTTTTTCTATTCTTTTGCAGGTACTTCCACTACACCCAATGAAGTCAACCACTTATAATTGGCACATGAGTTAAGGACACTTCCTACCTAACCCGTGAGTTTTCTTTCTCTTATTGTTTAGATTTTTACATTGAGGACGATGTAAATTTCTAAGTTTGAGGGGGTTTTGAATTAGATAGTTCATTCAAGTCATGTATACCATATATATTTTAAATGTGTTTGGTTGAATATTCATATTATATTGCATTATCATATGCACTCATTAATGATGATTGTTGATTTCTGACCCCCATTGAAGAAAAAAATTGTTGATAGAATAATAACATGAAAGACATTAGATTTGACAATTGTGAATTAAATTTGGTTACATAAAGGTCTTTGTTTCATAACTTCTGCTGAATGTACCAAATGTGAGAAACTTGGGCAAACACAATAAAGGTTCTGATTTGAATTGACAATTGCATAAAACCCTTTTTTCTTTTCATGAGTGCATAATTTTCTATGATTGTATATTCTAGAACTTGATTTGTGACTGTTTCAAGATTGAAGTCTGTCTGTAAGCATTAAAATGATAGAGGCGATTAGGACTTTTTCTTTTGACCTTCAACTGCTTGCTATAAACATTGAAAACTCATTAGTTGCTCACTTTTGAGCCTGAACTTTAATGATTTTTCATAGCTACTCAAATGAGGGTTTGGGATAATTTATGATGTTTGGTTGAAGCAATGAGAAAGATGAAAAGGTCACGTGTGATGAAAGAATCCATAAAAAGGTGAGGAAGAAAATAAATAAATAAATTTCATCCCCTCTCTTTTAGAAAATCTTAAAAAGCAAAAAAAGAAAATACAAAGTATATTAAAATAGAAGGGACTGAAAAAAGAAAGTGTGTTCTTAGGAGAAAGGTTGATTGAAAAAAATTATATGATAAAGTAAGGCCTATTAAGATAATTCCAATGCTTCATTCAGATGTTTAAAATGTCTAAGTATTTTGGGAAATATTTCTAAGGCTTTTGAATTACCTTTTCTTTGACTATCTCACCTTAAATCATGTACTTTGGCCACATTACAACCATTTAAAGATCTCTTGATTTTTGCATGCATTCAAATATAGTCATTGGCAATTTGGTCTATAATCAAGCCATGGTAATTTACTTTCATGAAATTTTTTGAGCGAAACACTATGACATTTAAACACATGAGAGTGATGAGAGAAGAGTGACCCTTATTCATGCACTTGTTAAGACTCAAAGACTTATCTTGAATTAAATTTGTTTATGATTGTCTTGTCTTGATGTTTGGATTATTTCAAAACTAACATGAGATTGCTTGTTATTTTTGGTCATGTTTTTGTATCATCATTCATACATTATTGTAAAAGTTAGACATAATATTTGCTTGAGGACATGCAAGAGATAAGCTTGAGGAGATTTTATGAGTGTTAAATTATGCTACATATGCATTGCATTTAACTTGCATTTTAGGACATAATTAGGACTTTAGGATTGTTTTTTGCTTTTATTTATTTTTTCGGGTTGAGCGCGTGTTTTTGGTTATGTTGTGTAGTTTGGAGGGACTAAAGCCAAAAAGAGTAGAGATTGGGTATAAAAAGATGGAATTCAGTGTTGAGACTATGCGAAGACCAATTGAAGGGTCAAAAGAAGCCATAGATGTTATATTATATTCCTATTTTTTAGATTTGTTTTGTTGGGCTTAGCCTAATATTTTGTAATTATGATAAATGGGGGTTATCCCTCAAGGATGAAAGGCTTTACACTTTACACTTTACATTACAGTTCTCTCATTTAGAATTTGTTATTCTATTCTCCATTATGAGTGAGTAATTCCCTTTGTTTCTAGGATTGGGGCTATGCCCTTTTACATTCAATAAACACTTTTTTACTTCTATTTCATTGAGTGTTGTATTTTGAATCATTAAACAATGTTTTATTCATATGAGTTGTTTGTCCAACAAATTACACCTCTTAGATACATTGGGGAAAGACTGAGAGGTGAACCCAACAATCTGACCATTCAGTTATTCAAACTAGAATCCTAATTCACAAGAGTAATCTTAGGATTCTCGGGGGTTTCTGGAATTCACCTTAGGTTGCTACAAAGCGATTGGATAGAAAGATCCAAGTAAATGATTTGATAGATAACCATACCACGAGAGTAGGTGCGACTTCAATTGAGTACACGTGTCGAAGCTCGAGAGAGGATGACACATATCAAAGAGAAATTCACCCTCACAACTTAAAGTTCATGAAAAAGGAGCAAAACAAGGATTTGCGAATGTAAAGGCTATAATCCTTATCCTGGGAACTCTCCCTAAATTAGATTTCAATCTTTTTTAATACATTCATAATTATTCTTTTTAATTTATCAATTGTTCTAAATTCAATTTTATATCCTTATTTGAGTTAAGTATAAATTAATTATAATTAAAGGAAATTTCAAGTCCTCGTGGGATCGATATTTTATTACTTGACGATATAATCGTATGAAGCCTGGAGAGAAAATACTAGATCTCCAAAAGAGATTTGCTCACCTTAAAAATCATCTTATTGCACTTGGAAAAGTATTGTCAAATAGTGACTTGAACTTGAAAGTTATAAGATCACTTTCAAGACAATGACAACCCAAGGTGACAACCATTTCAGAAAAGAAAAGCCTATCAAAGATGCATTGGCTGCTCTCTTTGGAAAGTTGCAAGAGCATGAGTTGGATTTGACCCAACTTGATTAACATGAAGAGAAAGAGAAGAAGAGAAAGAATATTTCTCTCAAAGCTAAAGCTGAGGCGTATGATTCCTCGGCAGATGATTCAAAAAAAGAAGACATAGAAGACATGATCATGTTGGTGAAGAATTTCAGTACATTCCTGAAAATGAATAAAAGTGGTAAGGCTGGACAGCCAAAAAGGTTTACCAACTTAGTAATCCAAAGGCAATGTTGAAAACTTGGTCATATGAAGATGGATTGTCCTACTTTGAAGAAGAATCATTTCAAGGCAAAACCTGAATAGAAGATGGATTGGTCTAATAAAGTTATCTTTCAAAAACAAAGTATACATACTCATCATATTGCTATATTTAAATTAAGGATATAAATGCATCAACCCAATTGCACTTACTATCTAAATTATGGGCATACCTATAATACTTGTAAAATTAGAAAAAAAAAATTGTATTCCCGTACGACATCTTCAATGGGTAGAGAAAGGTACTAACCATTTAGAACCCAAGCTGAATTGGATACCTAATATTACTTAAATGGTTTTGTAGGAATATTTGGGAGATACCAATGACCTATAGTATTTGGATAATGGCTGCTCATAACATATGACAGACGATAAAGGAAAGTTCTTTATCCTCACTCCAAGGGGCAAAGGCTACGTCACATATGGTGATAATAACAAAGGAAAGATCATTGTAGTTGGTAGAGTCGAGAATCCACCTTCTACTATAATAGAAGGAGTTCTATATGTTGAGGGACTCAAGCACAACCTACTCAGTATCAGTCAATATTGTGACAAATGGATTCATGTGCCTTTCTATTCCGACAGATTGATCATTGGTAGTAAGGTAACCAAAAACTCTAAACTTTTTGGTAAGAGAATAAATAATATCTACATGATTGTTTTAAATGATTTTTCTCTTCCCATAAAATGTTTAGCTATTAATGATCACGATACATAGATATGGCATAGGAGAACTGCTCATATTCAAATGGATCATTTGAATAAATTGGTAAAGAAAGAACTGGTTGTTGGTTTACCCAAAATGAATTTTATTAAAGACAAACTATCTAGTGCTTTTCAAAAGGGTAAAAAAAACAAAGACTTCTTTCAAACCAAAACATATGGTTTCTTCTGATAGACCATTGTAGTTACTACACATGGACTTATTCGGCCTTTCTCTGACCAAAAGTTGGTAACTACAATGCTCTTGTGATAATAGACGACTTCTCAAAATGTACTTGGACTCTATTCTCGGTACACAAGAATGAGGCATTTAACGCCTTTAGAAAATATGCTAACAAAGTATAAAATGAAAAATCCTTGAAAATAGTTGTTATACAAAGTGATCATATGGGAGAGTTTCAAAATGCTTCTTTTATGGAATTTTGTAATGATAATGGTACCACTCACAATTTCTCTGCTCCTAGAACACCACAACGAAATGGTGTTGTAGAGAAAAAGAATAGATCATTGGAAGAACTAGCACGTACAATGTCAAATGAAACTAATCTACCAAAATATTTTTGGGCAAATGCAGTCAGTACGACATGTTATGTTTCCAATTGAGTCGTGATAAGAGTTATTCTAAAGAAAACCCCCTATGAACTCTTGAAAAGGTAAAAACCCAAATATTTCTCACTTGCATGTGTTCGACTGCAAATTTTATGTGCTAAATAATGGTAAAGAAAACTTAGGAAAGTTTGATGTAAAAGTCGATGAAGTAATTTTCCTTGGCTACTCTCTTACAAGCAAACGTTTGCGAATTTTCAATAAGAGAACTGTGACCTTGGAAGAATCTTTTCATATAACTTTTGATGAAACTAATCCAACCTTGGAAAAAAAATCCATGGTTGATGATGATGACTTTCCTAGTCCATCCTTGGAAGAATCCATTAACGATGTAATAGCCAACACAGAGCATCTGAAAATATATGACAATATACCATCACAAGAAGAGCATATTCATTTTGATTGACCTAAAGAATGGAGAATTCATCGATATCATCTATTGACAACATCATTGGTGATATAAGTAAGAAAGTCTCTACTTGCCTGAAATTGAATGATGCTTGTCTAAACATGGCTTTTATTTCTCAAGTGGAACCATCCAAGATTGATGATGCAATCGGGGATGAACACTGGATTCTTGCTATGCAAGAAGAGCTTAACTAGTTTGAGAGAAACAAAGTTTGGAAACGTATTCCTAGACCTAAAGAAAGACGTGTTATAGGAACTCGTTGGTCTTTCGAAATAAATCATATGTAAATGGCAACATGATAAGAAATAAATCAAGACTTATAGCACAAGGATATAACCAGGAAAAAAGTACCAATTTTGATGAAACATTTGCTCATGTTGCTAGACTTGAAACTATTAGGTTATTGTTTGCATAGGCATGTTCCTTCGATTTTCAGTTATATCAAATAGATGTAAAGAGTGCACTTATGAATGGTTATATACAGGATGAGGTGTATATCGAACAAACCTATGGGTTTGAAGACTACAAACATCTCTCTCACGTCTATAAGCTTAAGAAAGCCCTTATGGTTTAAAACAAGTTTCGTGTGCATGGTATGATCGTCTAACAAACTTTTTAATTGATAAAGGTTTTACTAAAGGAAAGTTCAACACTACATTATTCATTAAGAAAATAAATCATCATACTTTACTTGTTCAAATTTATGTTGATGATATTATTTTCGGTTCTACTGATGATCTTCTATGTAGTGAATTTGGTAAGATGATGCAAGTGGAGTTTGAGATGTCCATGATGGGAAAGTTGAACTACATTCTTGGACTACAAATCAAATAACTCAAGGATGTCATCTTTGTTTGTTAGTCTAAATACTGCAAGGATCTGCTGAAACGCTTTGAAATGGATGACTGCAAACCTATCGTCACTCCTATGGGTTATGGAACATACATTGATGCTGATGAGACTGGAAAATGCATTGACATTTTTAAGTATCAAGGTATGATTGGTTTCCTTCTTTACCTTACTATAAGTAGACTTGATATTATGTTTAGTGTATGTCTTTCTGCATGTTATCAATCAAAGCCTAAAGAGTCACATCTTACTACTATAAAGAGGATATTAAAATATCTTAAAGGCACATTTGACGTAGGATTATGGTATCCTAAAGGAAATAAATATAATCTAGTGGGATATTCAGATTTAGATTGTGTTGGATGCAAATATGAGAAATAAAGTAGATGTGATACTTGTCACATTCTTGGAAATGCCCTAGTTTCTTGGTCCTGTAAAAAGCAAGCATGTATTGCTCTAAGTACCGTTGAGGCAAAATACATAGTTGCAGAAAGTTGTTGTGCCCAAATATTGTGGCTCAAGTAACAATTGCGAGATTGCGGATTAAACCTAGGATGCATTCCCCTAAGATGTGATAATACTAGCGTTATAAATCTCACAATGAATCCTATTATGCATTCCCGGACAAAATATATTGTTATAAGGCATCACTTCCTTAGGGACCATGTCCAAAAGAAAGATGTTCTCTTAGAATTTGTTGATACACATGAACAACTAGAAGACATCTTTACAAAACCTTTGGCTAAAGAACTTTTTCATAAACTTAGACGAGAACTAGGCATCCTTAATGAAACATATGTATCTTAACATATTAATATATATATTATATGTGCTTCATGAGAAAACCTATTTTTGTCCGGCCCAAAAAAACACAACCTTTTAAAAGAAAAATAAATAATCAAATGACTTTATTATAAGTATGTTTTTTCAAAATTATTATATTAAATGAATAAAAATAATTAAAAATATTCTTATCGACTTTTTATAATTATTTTCAAAATTATTAAATTAATTAAATAAAGATACTTGGAATATCCTTCTAGAAGCTTTATTTTTCAAAAAAATTAAAAATTTTAAAAAATTAAAAAATATAACAAAACAAAATAAAACTAAATCAATGTTGTTAAGGTACCTAAATCTAAGTGATTAGGTTAACCAAAAATTCAAAAATAATAACAAACATGTTATGTTAAGGTTCCTACACCTAAGGGATTAGATTAACCAAAATTCAAAGCAAAATTAATTTAATTTAAAAATAGGATCTAAAAACTCATATTTTTCCAAAAAAACATTTTTGAATTAGAAATGGGCCTCTATGAGCCCATATCTTTTTTTCTAAAAGGAAGAGAGAAAAAAAGTATAAAATGTTTCTATTGATTTATTTTAATTTTTTGAAATTTTAAATATTAAGTGATTAAAGAATATTCGAAATTATTTTTATCCATTTTACTATAAAATTTGCAGATTAATTAAAATAATTAAATAAATAAATTCAATAACAAACTTTTATGAATTTCAAAAAAAAACTAAAGAGATAATATTAAAAGATATGGTCAAAACTGGTTTGTTAAGAAGATGTTACCAGATTTATCTGAAATATTTTTTAATACCCTAAAATTTGGATTCAGTTGGTATAAATTTTGCTATAAATAGAGCCTAGGGTGAACAAAAAAAAACACTAGGGAAACACTGAAAAAGCCTAAGAACAATGCCAAAAAAAGCCTGTCACCACCCAATTGATCTAGTGCGGTTGCATGCATAACAACATCGTGCACTCGCGTTCCTAATCCAATCCCGGTCGTATGATCTACGTACCTTGACCTGTAGTCTCGTTAACTACGAGTTAGCCAATCCAAGGACGAAACAAGTCATGGTTGTAATGTTCTGCGCCACACTAGATCCCGCAGCCCATGAGAACACAAGATCACTTGTTGTCCGATCCGCTCTGCGACCCGTGCACCCTTCCTACCCAGCCAACCATGTCCAGACATGTGTCAGGACACATCCAATCTCCTTCTGCCATGTTTTCCTCAATTTTCAGGCTTGTCACACACGATTCAAGCCCTCACAGTGTTATAAATTTAAATCCTTTTGCAACCAGGTATGTTTAATTTATCATATTTGTGCCTTATAAGTTAATAATAAATCTGTGAGATAAATTGATGTAAATAATGCATATATCATATTGTATGAAAGTTTAACAATGACAGTGTACATTGAATTAAATTTTTTTATAAGGTACAAGCATCAAAAACAAAATGAATCTCCATCATTTTAGTAAATAATCATCAACATAGTTTTTAGTTTTTTTTAAGAAATTGATTTTTATTTTGTTTCTAATTAATCATCAAGTGTTATTAATAATTAATTAGAATTTAATCTACAAAGAAAATTATTTTGAGTCCACAAAATATATTTCAATATGGTAAAAAAGCATGAAAATTTATTTTACATGACCATTAATTAACCATTTTTAGTGATTAGTTGACAACTTATCAAAATTCCTTTTTTCTATAAATAATAAAAATTATTATTTTTGCAAAAATTTGAACAATTTTAAATAAATAAAACATGACAACATTATACTTTTCAAAAAATAAATAATTTTATGAATTGATCAAAGATGGAGAGAAGGTCACTTTGGAGGTTTCTTTCTTCTCAACTCATCTTCGAAAGGTCGCGCTATGCCGCTTTCTTTCACTCGATTAATTCCCAAAATCCAAAATATCATTTTCAATCAAATTAACAAGTAATTAAAACACTTTTTCATAAATACACAGAAAATATATAAATATTTTCATTAATAAAATTTGCCAACCACATAAAGGATGGAGAGACGGTCGCATTGGGGACTTCTTTCTTCTCAACTCATCCTTCGAACAATCGAGCTACGCCACTTTTTGTCCTTAATTAAAATACCCAACCAACAAATGTTTTTTTAATAAAGAAATATGTCAGCCACAATAATAAAAATAAATAAATTTGTTCCTTTTAATAATTAATTAGATAACCAAATTAAATTTTAAAATATTAAAGTTATATAATTTAATGAAAGGGTATTACCTAAGGCGGGTGAGTAGGGTGCTAATACCTTCCCTACCCTGTAACCGACTCCCGATACTGGATATCAAAAATCCAAAGCCCAATGTAATTAGGCTTAAAAAATATTTCTACATTTTGAAGTGTAAAATGTAGTGGCGACTCTAATAAGGTCGTGCAGCCGAAAATCGAGGCACGACAGTTGGCGTCTCTACTGGGTAGAGTCTGGTCCATATTTGTTTTTAAATATATGACTAATTAGTCTTTATTTTTGTTTAGTTAATTAATTTTATTTTGCAAGTTGTAATTATTTATTTTTATTAATTGTTCTATAGCTTGTATTATGTTATGATTGGGATATTTTGTGTACACAACTTGTTGGCCCACACATATGTCCTACACCCGGGTATTAATATGAAACATTTTTTATAGAAGGGACACTAGCCTCACTGGTCATGGTCTTTTCCGTTTCTAAGTGTTGGTGATGTGGACCACTCATATTGTTACCAAATATTATGAGTTAGTCGCTCGAGCTGGGCTCTTATTTCTAACCGCGTAATATTTGAGTTTCTTGCGAGTGAGATGCAATATGGGCACCTTATAGGGAGTCTAGAGCTTGCTAAGGCGTCCACTGTACCTTAGAACTCTACCATAGGATGTTGTTCCTTATATGATCAAAAAACCTTGTAGGTATACCTATTGGGAAATTTGAGAAATATAGTATGTTATATTTTATTGCATCATTGGGGATTCTTGTCCCTCCAAATAAAAAAATCTCATATTATTTATATTTCGTTCAATAATTACCCTTGATGGGAATTCTTGTTCCCCTAACAAGGAGATTATCATAAAAATAAATAGGGCAATTTATTTTGGCCCTAAGCTAACCTAAACGATAAAATAAAATAAAATATAATTTCTACAAATAATATATGTATATTCAATCATAATGATGGATAAATCATCCTAAATAGGGCTCATCGCCCCAAACGGGATGCACATGCACTCATATGCATACATTCATCCTCGCATCTCATACATAAATGTTTAATTAAATAATAATAATTGGTGAATCTTTTATTAAAGGAGAGATCCTTCAAACGCATAAAATATGATGACCACTAATGATTCTATCAGCCATCAAACACTAAAAAGTTTACAAAATTAGAATTGTCAATGATGATTGTGAGTTTCTTGGTTGAGACAATTCTGAAGATACTAGATGAGATAAAAAGCAATTTAGGGATAATTATGGGGAGTTATTGAATCTCGTTCTAGTTCAAGTTCGTCCCCAAGACCTCGAAGTAATGTAAGTCATGATTCTGTTCTAGAACCCCAAGCTTCGGATATTTGAGTTCCCTAATCTCGATGCGGCTCCAACTACGGAGAAGTACGAAACCCTTCTAGATATTCTAGTGGAGAGTAGGTTGAAGTTAAACCAATTCACACGGGGGCAAGTGGCCAATGAAAGCTACATAGAAAACCTCATCGGTGTGTATCTAGAGGCTTCAAATTTCACCAAACAAGGAGGAGTGAGTGGTTTGAAATGGCACTTCCTTAAAAATCATATTTTAGAAATGGTAGATAAGAAGAATTGGGCCTTGTTCTAGCTTACATTTGCTTTAGCGGTGTATGGGCTAATTCTCTTTCCATTTATTGGCGACATGATGGATCCAACAACTAAAGATGTATTTAGCAAAGTCACCAGATTCAAAGTCAACCCTATAGCTGCCATTCTAGCAGAAACTTTCTTGTCATTCTAGAAATTTCAAGAGGGTCTTCAAAGGAATGCCAGCAAAGTTCGCATTCGATGTTGCATCCAACTTCTACATGTATGGACTCTAACCCATTTTAAGCATCATAAATATGGGTTAGGGTCTCGCTATCTCTTAAGAAGGTTCCTCAACACTTATGTCGAGGACATGACACTACTCAAATGGAAGAGTTTGTTGTTTATATGATCGTCATCAGCAAGTTATGTATTCATGTGGAGAGTTCCAAAATCTTTTGTTGGTGGGGCCCAGACGGTGTATCACTTTTATACCTGCCTTAATACTTGGTCATCTGAAATGGGGAGTAGTTCCCATATCTGATAAGCAATTGGAGTGACACTACTTTTGGTATAAAGGTGAGGGGTCGTCTTTAGAAATGGTTCAATCTATAAGGAAAGCTTTCAAAGGGATCAAGTTGCATGGTCAAAAGGAATTGGGGGAGCATAAGACTTTCTATTATGAGGAGTATAAATCATGGAGGGCTGATAGGATGAAGAATGTCAACATACCTTCACTAGTGATGCCCTAAGTCAAAGGAGGTCCCACGCCAACTGAGGTCATGTTGAAAGGAAACATCAAACTATTAGAGGCTCGACTTCAGGAATCTAGGGATCAAAACAAACTAAAAGACTTTGCTTTGGAAAAGTTTGGTTTGACCAATTCTAAGCTCAAGGAAGAGATCAAGAGTTTGAAAAGAGAATATGCTGACATGTGCACCAAATCCGGTAAGGTTGCCATGATGAGACAAAAGAGGATGATGGAGGAGGAAATGAGGGACCTAAGGGAATGACTCGAGGCCTAGGGACATGGTCTAAAAAATAAGACAAAGATAGAAGAGATAACTAGAAGAGAGTTTGAGCAAGCTAGAGTTATAATCAAGGAATATCAAAGGGCTCTTGATCAATCTCATAGGAAAGGGGATGATTACAAGAGGTCATTGGATCAACTAAAGGAAGAAGCCATGATAAGGGAGACTCAACTAATGGATCAGCTAAAGGACTTGATAGAATCTTATGATCATCTAAAAGGGAATCAACAAATTTGGGAACATAATTGGAGAAACACTTTGAATGAATGTGAAGGAGAAAGAGAGCAACGAAGAGGAAGATGTCACAACATCATTGAAGGGTTTGGAGATTTCGTAGATGGCTAGTTGACAACATTTGATGAAACCCAACAAGAATTCCATATGTACCCATATATAGAGATACGCCCGACGATGAGAGCCCTTTTCAGTAGCTGCACTCAAGTTGCCAAGAAGCTCAAACGCTGGATAGGGGAAATTAATAGGGGGTCCTAGCTCAGATTGCATAGTTTTTATTTATTTATTTATTTTACATTGTTGAATAAATAAGGAATGGAGGAAATCGACATATGTGATTCCCCTTCCTCGATTGCATTTTTATTCCTTATAATAAATGATCTTCTTTTGAATTTCTCAGCCAAGCAAAACTCATAAAATGTCATAAAAAAAGAGAAAGAAAAACATAGAAAAGTAAAAGAAGGAAAAAATAAAGAAGAAAAAATAAAAAATAAAAGAGTTCTAAACCATATAAAAGACGTAATCTTGGTCTACCAATATTCTAAAGATTCTTGTCAACCATAAATAACTTAAGAGACTACGCTCCTTGGTCATTGGAACTTGTGGTTTATAATTCGAAGATGAAGTTTTTTATGCTACTAGAATTAAAGATGTGATCTTGGTCTAAAGGTCTTTACTTTAAAGATTATCATCAACTACACACAGGCTTATGAACTATGCTCCTTAATTCCTAAGTGTGGGGGTAATTCATATAAAAAATTCAAAAAGGTATCTCTTATAAAACTGGTTACAACCATTTTGAGAAACATTGCATTCAACCATTCACTAGGTCAGCATTGCTTCGCAACACCCCTATTACACCCAATTTTGCGCTAGGAAAATGGACGACTCTTCGGACACTAACCAGGATAGTAGAACTGAGTTAGCCGATCTAAAGGAGCAAATGGCAGACATGTTCTAAATCCTGAGGGCTATCCAAAGTGAAAAGGAGAGGAACGCCCAAGCTGTTGTCGTCGGGCCACATGATCATCTTCAACACCCTCCAGGTTTTAGAAATTCTAGCCAGGGAAATGATACTAATCAGCATCAGGAACCCATTATGAGGCAATCCCCCATAGCAACAACATCAGACATCAAACTCCATCCATAGACCTTAGTGATAATCATGATTATGATCCTTCTCAAAGTGCCGCTAGAACCCGTACTAATACCCACGATCCACCAAATGGGACATACAATCATGTTGCAACCTAAAGGACTCCTCTGGGTAGTAATGCACCAAATATGTGAAAATAAGAGGAAAAATGGAGCTCAATTGAAGAAAGGTTGAAATCCATTAAGGGGGCTAACTGTCCATATCTCAAAAATGATTTTGAGATGTGCTTAGTGCTAGATGTGGTGCTTCCACCCAAGTTTAAGGTGCCCGATTTTGAAAAGTACAACGGGACTACTTGTCCCAAAATCCACCAACATATGTATGCCATGAAAATGTCTGTGTATCGTTAGAATGACAAGCTTCTGATTTACTGCTTTCAAGACAGCTTGGTGGGAGTAGATATGAATTGGTATATCCGGCTGGAGAAAACACAAATCAGAACATTCCTAGATGTTCTTATGTTTTTGTCAAACAGTACAGGTACACTGAGGATGTTGCACCTGATAGGACTCAGTTGCAGAATATGTCTAAGAAGCCATCAGAAAGCCTCCTCGAGTATGTCTAGAATTGGAGAGGACTAGCATCTCAAGTCCTTCCACGATTAGAGGAAGAAGAGCAACTGTTGATCATTATCGACACCCTACAGCATCCATACTACGAACGACTCATACAGAATATGACATATAATTTTAATGCTCTCATTAAAGTGGGAGAGAAGTTAGATGGAGGAATGAGGAGTGGAAAATTTTATGAAGAAGGTTCAGGCTTAGGAAAGAAGCCTATTTTCATGAAGAAGAAAGATGCGGAGACTCATTTCATTGATGTCGAGCCAAAGAGCTTCCAACCCATAAACAACAATAATTATCGTGCGCCCCCTCGATTCGCACAAAACCAAGCACAAAACCAAACCCAAAACCAAACACAAAACCAAACTCAAGGCCGAATACAAAACAAAACACCAAGCCCACAAAACCAAAACACCATATATCCAAACAATAACACATACCAACCCAGAAAAATCCATACACAATACTCGAGAAACAACAATTACAACCAACAGAAGAGGATAGCCCCTATGTTTGATCAGATCTTGATGACTTACACAGAAATTTTTGCATATCTCGTAAGGCGGGGAATAATAACACCTATCTTGGTAAAAATACCTGAGAATCCTGGACCATGATATAATGAAAATGTCACATGCACTTATCATTCTGGAGTGGCAGGACATCTGGTAGAAAACTGCAGGGCATTCAAGTTCAAGGTCCAGGACCTTACCAATGCCCAACAGATAGATTTTAGAGAAGTCACACCCAATATAATGAGTAATCCTCTGCCTAACCATGGAGATCAGTGGGTGAATGCTATAGAAGAGGAGGACGAGGTTGCGATTGTTGACAAAGTTGATGATGTGAAGATGCCCATGGGGTTCATCTTCTCGGAGATGTGCAAGCAAGGTTTAGTAGAAGATCTTGTCCAAGAGACAGATGATAGTGATATGAAGAACTGTGAGATGCACGACCACGTTGGCCACAATTTGGAGGAATGTGAAGAGTTCAAAGTACTTCTGCAAATAAATGATATTTTTCAAATTGATCGCTATAGGAGGAAAGTCCCAATGCCATGGAGTTAATATCATAGAAAGGAATCCAAAGGAGTTCTCAGTGTTCACACGCAAGTATAAACCTGTGATAAATCCACCTAGGGGTGCTCAGACCTACTTTTCCCAAAGGCAATAGGAACTTTACATTTGACATATGGAACCAGTAATAATAGGAGGAGTGGCTCCATTACACTATGAATCGGACAAAGTAGTGCCTTGGAGATACAAAGAAGTGAGCACAAAAATAGATCCTATGGTAGTCACTAATATTGCTGGAAACAATAGAGTCACAAGGACTGGACGTATATATGTTCCTCCAGAGGTAGAGAGAGGTCCATCTGGGGCTTCTAAAGGCAAAGAAAAGACATTTGATTATGTAGAAGAGGAAGTTGATGTGGGGCTACCTGATGGAGTGTCTAATGAGGAGGCTTGTGAGTTTCTCAAGTTCATAAAACAAAGCGAGTACAAGGTAGTGGATCAACTGAACAAAACCCCGACAAGGATATCCTTGGTATCATTATTTATGAACTCTAAAGCTCACAGAAATTTTTCTTCGAGGTGTTGAATCAGGCTCATGTTAGCAAAAGGTGAAGTTCATTGTGGATGAAGGTTGATAACGATTTCGGGGGAAGAAGATGTAGTGGTGTCTCTACCTTTTGACACACCCTACATAGATGTAACTGAAGAGGCATTGGAAACATCATTCCAAGGCCTTGAGATTTCAAACACTACATTTATGTTGGAAGGAGTGCCATTGCAGAAAATCTATCCATCTGATGCTTCTCCATGATGGAAAAAGTGATGATCTGTGAGAGATATCAGCCAAGGAAAGGGTTAGGAAGGTATGGACAAGGACGTGAAGAGATCGTAACAATCAAGGATAATAAAGATCGATATGGCTTGAGATATCAACCTACTCGTGAAGATAGGCTCTGAACCATTGAAGAAAAGAATAGTAGACGTTTGGCTCGGCTGGGGGAGCTTGGATGGGAGGGTATGACAAAACCTCCAATACCCCACATTAGGCAAAGCTTTGTTAGTGGTGGTGTCAAGTGCTCAGAGATGATGGCCATGGTGGAAGATGAAGAAGCAAAAAAAGAGCCTTGGTTTGTGTACATGTGTCCCCCAGACACCTGCTTGAATAAATGGATTGAAGAGTCGCATGCATCAGTTGCTTGAGGATGGACGTAATGACTATGTGAAATCTTTTAGCCTGAATCGAGGCTAATAGATTTTTTTTATGCTTTCATTAATAAGGGCCCATTTGTTTTAGTCATTTCCATTCAATAAATAAAGATCAATATTTTTCAATCAACTCCATTTATTTATTTTGCCTTTTTGTTTTTTATTTTTTGTATGCTAAAGTAAAATAAAATAAAAAAATCAAAATAAAATCAATAAGGAGAGATAAAAGTCAAATTAAAAGGGGATCTGACTCAGTCATCCCTATGTGCAGATCCAATAGAGATTCTGAAAATGAGGGCCATAACGGTAAGCACTCGTTTAGCTGAGACCAATCTATCAATCAGATAAAGGATGACGGTGGTGATGATGAATGGGAGGCACCCCTAGAACTACTCAGATTGGTGGATCAAGAAGCCAGAGAAATCGAACCTCACCTAGAGCATGTCGAGCTTGTCAACCTAGGGTCTATAGAGGATAAGAAGGAGTGGAAATTAAGTACCATAATGAATGATAAGGAACGAGAGCAGCTAGTCCAACTCTTGCATGAATTCAAAGACGTCTTTGCTTTGTTATATGATGAGATGTCAGGGCTAGATCGAAGTATAATGGAACATAAATTGCCACTAGTACCTAACTCTAGACCAGTGAAATAGAAACTGCCAAGGATCAAACCAAAAATCTCCTTAAGGGACAAGGAAGAAGTGGAAAAATGGTTAACAATCAGATTCGTTAAAGTTGCAAAGTATCCAGATTGGGTAGCCAATATGGTGGTTGTGCCAAAGAAAGGGGGAAAACTGAGAATAAGTGTTGACTATAGAGACCTCAATAAAGTCAGTCTGAAGGATGATTTTCCAGTGCCACATATAGATATTCTGGTTGATAGTACTACTGACCATGCCCTCTTCTCATTTATGTATTGATATTTGGGGTATCATCAAATCAAAATGGCACTAGAGGACGTGAACAAAAATACATTCATCACTATATGGGGTACCTTTTGTTACCAGGTATGCCGTTCAGATCAAAGAATGTTATGGCTACATATCAAAGAGCCATGGTGGGTTTTTCCATGACATGATGCACAAGGAAATAGAGATCTACGTGGATGATATCATTCGTAAGTCCAAAATTGAGAGAGGGCATTTGGAAACTTAAGGAAGCGATTCGAAAGACTACGAAAGTACCAACTCAAGTTGAATCCAACCAAGTGCAGCTTTAGGGTGAAATATGGTCGAGTCTTAGGTTTCATCGTTAGCCAAAAAGGTATCGTCGAGGTAGATCCAGAGAAGGTAAAGGCCATTATTGAAGTGCCAATGCCTCGAATAGAGAAAGAAGTCAAAGGATTTTTGGGGAGATTGGACTACACTTAAAAGTTCATCTCACAATTAACATCTACATGTGAACCAATATTCAAGCTCTTTAGGAAGAACCAGGTCGTGAAGTGTAATGATGATTGTTAGAGGGCGTTCGAAAAGATAAAGCAATATTTGATAGAGCCTCCTATGTTGATGCCTTCAGTTCTAGGGTGACATTTGATCCTTTACCTCATTGTACTTGAAGAGTCTGTGGGTTGTGTCTTAGGACAACGTGATGATTCTGGGAGAAAAGAGCAAATCATTTACTATCTGAGCAAGAAATTCACGACTTGTGAGATAAAGTATTCCCTACTAGAAAGTACCTGTTGTGCCTTGGTTTGGGCATCTCGCCATTCGAGGCAATATATGTTGAGTCATACCACTTGGTTAGTTTCGAAAATGTATTCCATCAAATATATTTTCGAGAAACCTATACTAACACGAAGGATTACTAGATGGCAAGTGTTAATATATGAATATGACATCGTGTATGTTACATAGAAGGCTATAAAAGGGAGTGTCATTGCTGATTATTTAGCTAACCAACTTATGGCAAACCGAGGCATATGAAGTATGAGTTCCCATATGAGGATATCATGGTCTTGTCTGCTGATTCTAAAGAAGAAGAGAAATGGACCTTAGTTTTTGATGGGGCCTCCAATGCACTTGGACATGGAGTAGGTGTTGTGCTGGTGTCTCTAGTGGGGAAGTTCCTTCCTTTCATTGCTAGATTATGCTTTGACTGCACAAACAATGTGGCAAAGTATGAAGCATGCACTTTAGGACTAAAACCTGCTATAGATTTGAAAGCCAAAATCCTAGAAGTATTTGGGGATTCTGCATTGGTAATCCATCAGATAAAGGGAGAATGTGAAACTTGTGACAGCAAATTGGTGCCTTACAGATATTACATTCAAAAATTGGTTAAACAGTTGATCAAGTGGATTTCTATTACATCCCTAGAGAGGATAACAAGTTGGCAGATGCACTAGCAACCCTAACCTCAAAGTTCCATATTAGCGGAGACATCATGCTCCTATTCCAAATAGGAGATAAGAATGAACCCGCTTATTTCCACGTAATTGAAGGAGAGCCTGACGGCAAGCCATGGTACCATGACATACGAGATTACTTAAAATGTGAGGAATATCCTCCCAATGCTTTAGAGAATGACAAGATGACACTCACGAGACTAGCTACAAACTTCTTTTGGAGCGGGGACGTTGTTTACAAGAGGAATCATGATATGATACTTCTTTGATGCCTAAAAGCCAAGGAAGCTCAGAAAATGGTGGAGGAGGTACATGAAGGAACTTGTGGAACCCATGCGAATGGGCATGCAATGGCCAAAAAGATCACGAAAGTTGGCTATTTCTGGTTAACAATGGAGACAAACTGCTGCAATTATGCGAAGAAATGCCACAGATGCCAGATATATGCCGACAACATCAATGCACTTCCAAACCCCTTGAATGTCTTAACTTCGCCTTGGCCATTTTCTATATGGGGAATGGACGACATTGGACCTATAGAGCCTAAAGCTTCTAATGGACAATTATTCACTTTACTTGCTATAGATTACTTTACTAACTGGGTGGAAGCAAACTCTTATGTCACTGTGACTCAGAAGGTAGTGATAAGGTTCATAAAAAGAGGGTAAGTATGTCGGTATGGGTTACCCAACCATATCATCACTGACAATAGCACCAATCTGAATAAAAAAATGATGACTAAGATGTGCGAAACATTCAAAATAAAGCACCACACATCTTTGCCATATCGACCCAAGATGAATGGGGTCGTCGAAGTAACCAATAAGAACATCAATAACATAGTCCAGAAGATGGCAGTGACTTACAAAGATTGGCATGAAATGTTACCTTCCTCCCTACATAGTTACCACACTTCAGTCCGCACTTCTAGTGGGACTACTCCATACTCCCTGTTGTACGGTATGGAAGTTTTCCTTCCGTTTGAGATAGAAATCTCATCTCTAAGGGTCTTAGCAAAGGCAGTTCTGAAAGAGTCGGAGTGGATCCAGTCTCAATATGACCAATTAATTCTAATAGATGGTCGGACACTAACTACGATTTGTCATGGACAACTGTATCAGAAAAGAATGATAAAGGCTTATACGAAGAAGATTCGACCACACTAGTTTGAAGAAGGAGATCTGGTGCTAAAGAAGATCTTGCCAAACCAGAAAGATAGCCGAGAAAAATGGACCACAAACTATGAAGGCCCTTATGTAGTCAAGAAAGCTTTTTCCGGTGGAGCCCTAATCCTAACTAACATGGATGGGGAGGATCTACATCTTACCATAAACTCAGATACAGTGAAGAGGGACTATGTATGAGGGTACCTCCCAATAAAAATAACAAAAAAAAAGTGTATGCATCGATTGTATTTTATTCACCACTTTGCATAGAGGATGAGCATGTAAACAAAACCCATATGGTATGAACCCTCATACAGGTAGTCTTGATGACATAAGGTATTTTTTAAATTCTCAAACACTAAAACGATACCCCTAATCACCCCTTTTGATCCTAGACAATATGGAAGGAGTTCATTCAAAAAGAGAAAAAACCTTTGAAAACACCATAAAACCTGGGGAAAAGGGTAGCTTTCCAACAAACCTTCATAGAGTCCAAAAGAAAAGAAAAGGATTATTCCAAAATAAAAATGAAGAAGCCCAATAGGAACTTCAATAAACTCTTGGGCAGAAGTAGAACCAAAGTCTCAAAAGAGAAATCTCGCAAGAAGTTATCTACCAAAGATGGATAAACATCCTATCAAAATCAGACTCTAAAGAAGGACTGGAAATAGGAATATGGAGAATACGGAGAAAAGTGTGAAGAAGATCTTTGCTCCTGACCTTGGCAAGGTTTTGATGAAGACACCAATGTCACCAAAAAGAAGGAAAGGAAGATTACTTATGAAAACCAAAAAGATTAAAGCTTCAAGACAATTAGTCTAAGTCTAAATAGGTACTTCTATCCTATACTCTTTAATATAACAAAGTAGTTATGCTCAAAATATTTTAAAAGAAATTGAAACACGTCAAGTTTTAAATGAAAACATTTTTCAAAATATTGTGTAACAGGTTACTGAAATTTGAGTAACAAGTTACATGAGTCAGAATCAGTTATCCAACAAAATTTGAATTGGAGTAACCGATTACTCTAAGTGAATTTTAAATCCACTATTGGACAGAGAATTTGAGTAACCGATTAATCAAGTGAGTAACCAATTACTCAACGTAATTTTTCAAAACGTCACGTTTGGGTAACCGATTACCCACTTGATATAATCGGTTACTGAGAAAGGTGTTTTCCAAGGGTATAAGTATTAGTGAGTGTGTAAGATACATAGAGATCTCAGAATGAGATATTGTAATTACAACTCATAATATTTAGTGGAAAATCTCTTGTGTTGCAAGAGTACTGGACGTAGCCTTCGGTGGACAAGAAGGTGAACCAGTATAAAACATCTGTGTACTCTCTTCTCCCTTACATATTTGATTTATTCTTGTTTATTTTCTGCAATATTATCCGCTGCACTTTAACTCTTCATTTTGCAGAAAAAGTGGTCATAATTTCTAGTCAACTAATTCACCCCCTAGTTGCAATCTCAGTCTTACAATTGGCACCAGAGCTTTTTTTGAGTAAGTTATTCTCAAAACTGATCCTACATCAAAGATGGAACCTACATCAAAGATGGTCGCAAGATCATTCCTAGGAGAAGGTTCTAACATAAATCGCCTTCCAAGTTTTGTTGGAGAATGCTATGACTTCTGAAAAATCGGAATGAGAAAATTCATAGAATCCCAAGACTTGGATATATGGAACGCAATTGAAGAAGGACCCTATGAACCCTTCACAGGTATAAACAGTATAAGGGAAATAAAGCCTAAATCTTCATGGAATGATGAAGACAAGAAGGAGGTGCAATATGACCTAAAGGAAAAGAACATCCTCACTTCTCCTCTTGGAATTGATGAGTTCTTTAGAGTATCTAACTCTGAATCCACCAAGGAAATGTGGGATACTCTAGACACCACACATGAAGGAACGTTGGAATTAAAAAGGTCAAGGCTAAACACTCTCTCTCAAGAATATGAAATGTTTCGAATGAAACCTAGAAAGAAGATACTGGATCTTCAAAAGAGATTCACCCATCTTACAAATCATCTTCTTGCTCTTGGTATGGTATTATGTAACAGTGACTTGAACTTGAATGTTCTAAGATCACTTGCCAGAACATGGCAACCAAAGGTAACAGTCATTTCTGAAAAGAAAAGTTTATCGAAAATGTCTTTGGCTGCATTATTTGGAAAATTGCAGGAACACGAGTTAGAACTCAGCAAACTGGACCAACATGAAGAACACGAGAAGAAAAGGAAGAATATTTCTCTCAAAGCAAAAGTTGATAAATATGAGTCATCAGAGGATGAATCCGATAAAGAAGAGATAGAAGACATGAGTCTTCTTGTGAAGAAATTCAGAAAATTCCTCAAAAGGAATAAAGGTGGGAGAACTGGACAAGTA
>NW_017715412.1:0-736 GCF_001865875.1 Lupinus angustifolius
AGGGAAAGAATGAAATAAAGACCGGAAGGAGAGCATACATATCTTGGGAAGACAACGATACCAGTTTCGCCTCTGAACCATAAAATGAGGAACAAGAACATCTCTCTTTGATGGCATCTCATCATTCCGATGATGAAGAGGTAAATGATTCAAAACTATATTCTTCTGAATTACAAACTGCATTCATTGATCTTCATGATGAGTACATCAAACTCACAAAAATGTTATTAAAACAGAAAACTGGGTTAAATTCATTTAGAAACAAACCTATATCATCTTCATGTCAAAACTGTATTGCTCTTGAAAACAAAGTTACAACATTAAATCTTGAACTTAATAAGTAAAGTAAGAGTAGTAAAAGTTTAAATAGGATCATCAATGATCAACGATACTCAATAGACCGAAGAGGTCTTGGCTATTCAAAAGGCCACGTTTCTAAGAAACCTAGTGTACCAATTAAGATAAACTTTCAAAAAGAATGTATCCATGCTCATAAACACCATATTGATAAAACTAGGATACATAAGCATCAACCCACATGCACATATTGTAAACATCGTGGGCATACATCAAACACTTGCAAAATTAGAAAATATGGTGTACCCCTTGGTCATTATAAACGAGTTGAGAAAGGTGCTAACCATATAGGACCCAAAGAAAATTGGGTACCTAATAAAACTTAACCTGTTTTGTAGGATAATTTGGGAGCCGCCTACAACCTATGGTATTTGGATAG
>NW_017715413.1:0-687 GCF_001865875.1 Lupinus angustifolius
TGTTATGGTGGTAACTACTATGCCCTGCTTATTGTAGATGATTTTTCGAGATACACTTGGACTCTATTCTTAGTGCATAAGAATGAGGCATTCAAAGCCTTTAGCATTTATGCTAAAAGAGTACAAAATGAAAAATCACTTAAAATCGCTGCTATAAGAAGTGATCATGAGGAAGAATTTCAAAACTCTTATTTTGAAAAATTCTGTGATGATCTTGGTATCAATCACAACTTTTCTGCTCCTAGAACACCACAACAAAATGGTGTTGTAGAGAGAAAGAATAGGTCTTTAGAAGAACTGGCTCGAACAATGTTGAATGAAACTAACCTCCCAAAATGTTTCTAGGTAGATGCAGTATGTACTGCTTGCTATGTTTCGAACCGAGTTCTCATATGACCGATTCTCAAGAAAATCCCCTATGAACTCTTTAAAGGTAGAAAACCAAAGATTTCTCATTTGCATGTATTTGGTTCTAAATGTTTTCTTTTAAATAATGGAAAGGATAACTTGGGAAAGTTTGACGCAAAAGTAGATGAAGGCATCTTCCTAGGCTACTCTCTTACGAGTAAAGCTTACAAAATTTTTAATAAAAGAACACTAGCCATGGAAGAATCCGTTCATGTATCTTTTGATGAAACCAATGCTGAGATAAAAGATGTGATAACTCCTGATGAGGAGGAACTGCCA
>NW_017715414.1:0-834 GCF_001865875.1 Lupinus angustifolius
AACTGATACTGAGCAATTGAAAATGAATGCTAACCTACCATCTCAATAGGAGCATACTCATTCAGATTTACCAAAAGAGTGGAGAACTCATTGATACCATCCAATTGACAATATTATTACTGAATTAAATATGGGTATCACAACCCGACGAATGCTTGATAAAGCTTGTCTTAACATGGCCTTCATCTCTCAAATCGAACCCTCCAAGATTGATGAAGCAATCGAGGATGAACACTGGATTCTTGCTATGCGGGAAGAATTAAACCAGTTTGAGAGAAACAAAGTTTGGGAACTTGTTCCTAGACCTAAAACTAGGCATGTTATTGGAACTCGGTGGGTATTTAGAAATAAATCTAATGAAAATGGTAATATAGTGAGAAATAAAGCTAGACTAGTAGCCCAAGGATACAACCAGGAAGAAGGTATCAATTCTGATGAAACCTTTGCTCTAGTCGCTAGATTTGAAGCTCTTAGGCTATTACTTGCATATGCTTGCTCTTTGAATTTTCAGCTATATCAAATAGATGTAAAGAGTGTTTTCCTCAACAGCTACTTTCAAGAAGAAGTGTTTGTTGAACAACCTCCTGGTTTTGAAGATTACAAACATCCTTCTTATGTCTACAAATTAAAGAAAGCTCTCTATGGCTTAAAGCAAGCTCCTCGCACATGGTATGATCGTGTAACTAAATTTCTACTTGAAAAAGGTTTCAACAAAGGTAAGGTCGACACTACTCTCTTCATAAAGAAAATAAATCATCATACTCTACTTTTTCAAATTTATGTAGATAATACTATTTTCGGTTCTACTGATGAGTTGTTATGTAGTGATTTTGG
>NW_017715415.1:0-4004 GCF_001865875.1 Lupinus angustifolius
GGTAAGGTCGACACTACTCTCTTCATAAAGAAAATAAATCATCATACTCTACTTTTTCAAATTTATGTAGATAATACTATTTTCGGTTCTACTGATGAGTTGTTATGTAGTGATTTTGGCAATATGATGCAAGGAGAGTTTGAAATGTCTATCATGGGGAAGTTAAATTACTTCCTTGGATTACAAATCAAATAACTTGAAAATGGTATTTTTGTCAGCCAATCCAAATACTGCAAAGATTTTCTAAAAAGATTTGACATGGATGGATGCAAGCAAATAGCTACTCATATGACATCTAGAACTTACATCGATACGGATAAAGCAGGAAAATCATCGAGATATCAAAGTATCGAGGTACGATTGGATCTCTTTTATACTTAATTGCTAGTAGACCTGACATCATGCTTAGTGTGTGTCTGTGTGCTCGCTATCAATCCAAACCAAAAGAATCACACTTAGTTGTTGTTAAGAGAATCATGATATATCTTAAAGGCACAACTAATGTTGGACTGTAGTATCCAAAAGGAAGTATATGTGACTTGGTTGGTTATTCAGATTCAGACTTTGCAGGATGCAAAACTGAGATGAAAAGTACAAGTGGTACTTCTCATATTTTAGGAAATGCCTTAGTTTCTTGGTCATGTAAGAAACAAGTATGTGTAGTCCTAAGCACTATTGAAGCTGAATATATTGCAGCAAGTAGTTATTGTGCCCAAGTGTTGTGGCTTAAGCAACAATTATGAGACTATGGTTTATACTTGGGTTGCACTCCTCTAAAATGTGACAATGCTAGTGCAATAAACCTCACAAAGAATCCGGTTATGCATTCAAGAACCAAACACATTGATATAACACATCACTTCCTTAGGGACCATGTCCAAAAGAAGGATGTGTCTGCAGAATTTGTTGATACTCATAACCAACTAGAAGATATATTCACTAAACCTTTGGCAAGAGAACCTTTTTATAAAATTAGACGAGAATTAGGCATTCTTGATTAAGCATACTTATCTTAAATGCTTCTATATGTTTATACGTATGCCTCATTATATCTATTTCATGCCTACTTGAACTTAAATGTGTTTATTTATGTTTAAAAATTTCAATTTTTTGATTAAAAATCATTTTCATAGCTTAATTTTGCCTAAAAATAAGTTTTTCTGGGGTCAGTGATCGATTACACTGAAGAGTAACCGATTACAGGGTTGAACAACATGTTTCACTAACCGATTACTCAAAATGAGTAACCGATTACACAAAGTGAGTAACCGATTACTCTGCTCTATTATATATGTATTTTTTCTGCATTTTTTAAACTTTTTCAAACTCATCAACTCGTGATCTCTCTTTGCCTAACCCTCTCAAACCCTAAAATCTTCGTTTTTGATCTTTTTTAAGTGATTTTTGTGTCTATTCTTATCACATTTTCACTTCTAAACCATCATTTTCGTGTTTAGTAACCAAAATCAATAACCCCCAAATCTCCAAAACCTCAAATCCTAAACCTTCAAAACCGAAAAACCATGGCTTCCTCTTCAAAAACCAAGAAGTAATGCACCTCCACGACTTCTATGGAGTCCAACCCTCTGGATTTGGCAAGGCTTCTAGCTAATGAGGAACAACGCAAAGTGTTCGAAGAACACTTCCATGGACGCATTACTTTCATTCCAAAATTCGGTAATGTTGGAAATTTTGAGTTTGAAGATTTTCTTTTCCCTTATCTTTTACGTCAACAAAACCTTTTTTATTTTTGTTGTGAGACAAATGAAATTTATCCAGAAATTGTGCGAGTATTTTACTGTAACTTGAAATTTCGGAAAAATCGTCTTACTTCCTATGTCAAAGGAAAAGACATTGTTTTGGATCTTAGAGCATAACAGGTTACAGACTTGTATGTGAATGGGATAATTATGATTGAAATGATTTTTATCATGCTTTATGTAGACTTTCAAAATGGGAAATAGAAATGCGTAAGCAACAGGGTTTTGGCGAGACCGTAAAAACCTGAGACATCCTATTTGCTGGATATCTCAAGCTTAAGGACCGTTTGCTTCATTATTTTTTGAGCTTTGTCATCTTACCAAAATTTTCAAATCATTCTCAAATAAGTGACATAGAACTCCAATTGATGTATGCTTTAAAGTTTAAGATCAAGATCAATTGGGCTCTAAAGATAATTAAACAAATGTGGAATGTTAGAAGTTCTCAAAGTCCTTTGCCATATGCAATCTTCATAACCAACATTCTTCAGCATTTCAGTGTTTCTACAAATGGTGAAACTAAAGGTGCCTCTGAATCTTCAAGAAAGCCAAATTGATGTGGAAGTGATCCACAAAATGAGTTTCACCCAAGACCCTCGAACCCGCACCTATAAACATAGAACCGATAAACCGAATGTTGATGTTGAACCATCTAAACCTCCTAACCCTCCTGAACCACAATCCTCTGGGTTTCATGCTCAATCATCCTCATCTATTGCCATGCCTATGAACCAAATGATTATGGATGAGTTGTTTTCTCTTTGAGGCTACATCATTAACCGGATGGATGCTCTCGACTCTTAGAATCAACAAATCCAATATGAACTTCATTGCCTCTCCTCTAGAATGGATAGCATGAATATTGATGAAGACAATTCGGATCCTGAGTCTTAGAATATCTATTGTTAGGATTTTCTGATTGTATTCCTTTCAAAATTCGGACAAATTTTTAATTATGCTTATTTTTTGTTTTTAAGCTATTGCTACATATTCCTGGACAAGTTACTTTATGATGTTTTGTGCTTTATTATTCCATTCCTAGATACATGTTTGAAACATCTTATTTATGCATTGCAATACTTTCTTAATTATATCTTGATCCATACATGAGTATATGATATCATATTGATATATCTTGATTATATAAATGTATGTATGTTATATATATTGTGCTGGAATTTCTTTGTTTTTCTACTTTTTAATGAAGTCAAAATGGGGAGAAAAGTTGGGGGAAGTGAATTTTCTGTAAAATTATTATTTCAGGCACATTACTCCAAAAGAAAGGGGGAGCATACAAGATAGGGGGAGCATACTCAAGTCAAACTTCAACACATCTCAAATTATGTTGCTCTCAAGAAAACTACATTGTCAAAAAGATCTTGATTTGTCATCATCAAAAAGGGGGAGATTGTGAAGAAGATCTTTGCTCCTACCTTGACAAGGTTTTGATGAAGACACCAACATCACCAAAAAGAAGAAAATGAAGAATACTTATGAAGACAAAGAAGATTAAAGCATCAAGTCTAAGTCTAAATAGGTACTTCTATCATATACTCTTTAATATACCAAAGTAGTAATGCTCAAAATATTTTAAAATAAATTGAAACACTTCAAGTTTTAAATGAAAACATTTTTCAAAATATTGTCTAACAGGTTACTGAAATTTGAGTAACAGGTTACATGAGTGAGAATCAGTTATCCAACAAAATTTGAATTGGAGTAACCGATTACTCAAATTTAAGTAACCGATTACTCTAAGTGAATTTTAAATTCACTGTTGGACAAAGAGTGAGTAATCGGTTACTCAATATAATTTTTCAAAGTGTCACGTTTGGGTAACCGATTACCCACTTAATGTAATCGGTTAGTGAGAGTTGTTACATCAGTTTTTCAGATTTAAAACTCAAGAGTTTTCATCCCAAACGAAATGCCTTCATTCCAAACAGTTACTATTCTTTCATAAAGGCACAATGACTGATTGGAAAGCCTATTTAAAGGCCTTAGAACTCACAATCATTGAACAACTCTTTTATAACTCTTTCATACTTTTCTCCCAACATTCCTACACTTTTCTAAAATAATTTTATGCACTTCTAGCAACTTGAACTCAAACTTTCAAAGCTATTTTTCTGAGTTGCTTGAAGTAAAGTGTTTCAAAGTTTTATAAACTTACAGAGCATTATTTACTAAGTATACAAAAGAGTTGATTGGATTACAAGTGTTATTATATTTCATACTTGTAAA
>NW_017715416.1:0-14934 GCF_001865875.1 Lupinus angustifolius
CCCCCTCTTAGTTGCAATCTCAGTCTTACAATTGGCACTAGAGCTTTTTTTGAGTAAGTTATTCTCAAAAGTGATCCTACGTCAAAGATGGCCGCAAGATCATTCTTAGGAGAAGGTTCTAACATAAACCACCCTCCAAGTTTTGTTGAAGAATTCTATAACTTCTGGAAACCTCTAAAACTTGGAAATTAATAAAATGGGGCAAATTCTGGATGGTTCGTGAAATCTACAAAATTAGGGTACATTTTTTGAAAACAATCTACCATGTGGGGGCCATTATGGAAGGTTCGAGAAATCTACCAAACTGGAGCAGATTTTTTGTTGAAAAAATCTACTAAACTGGAGCATTTAGGAGTTAGTTGTAAGGTTTGGGTCAGGGCTTTGCGAGGGTGAGCTTGTACGGTTTTCCTTTTTTGGATAGCCAAAGGAATATGAATAAATCGGACTTTATGTCTCTCCCTATCTTTTGGCATGCAAATATTTTTCGAAGAAGCAAAAGAAATTTATACAAAAAAAAGGAATCGAAGTATTTTATTAGTCCATTCTGATACATAAAAGCGGTATAAAGAGGGACACAAACATGAACCTCGACAAAGATAAGGTCCAAATGTATCTGAAATCTCAGAGCTCCTAATGTTAAGGGGTGTTGCGAAAGCACGACATCTCATTTCCAATAAGCACAAGCAAACAGACGAAACATTACATAGCACAAAACCACGCACTCGGTCATACACCTCTACATTGCCCCTCCAACAAACATACACAAACAAATTGGAAGTTTCATAGCACATAACCATGAATTCCAACATGCATTTTCTACATCATATCTGCATAAACAATCAGTGCGGGACCATCTCGTTCCGCAATGATTTTTCTTTTCCTAGAAAGACCAAAACCTTCATTATGGCAACACGGGTACCTCAGCAAATCCCTGATCCATCATTATGGCAACACGGGTGCCTCAGCAAATCCCTAATTCATTATGGCAACATTCGTGCCTTAGCAAATCCCTGATTCATTATGGCGACACGGGTATCATAGAAAATCCCTGATTCATTATGGAAACACGAGTGCCTCAACAAATCCCTAATTCATTATGCAAACACGGGTACCTAGCAAATTCCTGATTCATTATGACAACACGGGTGCCTCAACAAATCTCTGGTCCACCAACAGAGCATCGATCAGCATCATAAAAATTCGGTACCTTCTCAGGGGCTTTTTCTAAGCCTCAACAAAATAGTGTTCATTTTTTTACTGGTTACCTACAATTATATCTTCCAAACCTCCTTTTACTTGCTATCAGGTAAGCAACAAGTAAAGAGAGGTAGTTGTGAACACCCATTTTTGTTCCGCCCAAAAAAGGCCAAAACCTTTTAAAAGAAAAAAAATATTAAAATTACTTTATTTTAAGTATTTTTTTTTTAAATTCTAATATTAAATTAATAAAAATAATTAAAACTATTTTTATGGAATTTTTATAATTATTTTTTGAAATTATTAGATTAATTACATAAATATACTTGGAATATCCTTCTAGAAGCTTTATTTTTCAAAAAAATTAAAAAATATAACAAAACAAAATAAAACTAAATCATTGTTGTTAAGGTTCTAAATCTAAGTGATTAGGTTATCCAAAAATTCAAAAATAATAATAAACATGTTATGTTAAGGTTCCTACATCTCAGGGATTACATTAACCAAAATTCAAAGCAAAATTAATTTAATTTAAAAATAGGATCTAGAAACTCACATCTTTTTCCAAAAAAACATTTTTGAATTAGAAATCGGCCTCTATAAGCCCATATCTTTTTTTTCTAAAAGGAAGAGAAATAAGTATAAAATGTTTTCTATTAATTTATTTTGATTTTTCAAAATTTTAAATATTAAACGAGTAAAAAATATTCAAAATTATTTTTATCCATTTTTTAATAAAATTTGCAGATTAATTAAAATAATTAAACAAATAAAAATCATTAACAAACTTTTATGAATTTAAAAAAAAAACTAAAGAGATAATATTAAAAGATATAGTCAAAGCTGGTTTGTTAAGAAAATATTACGAGATTTATCTAAAAGAGTTTTTAATACCCTAAAATTCAGATTTGGTTGGTATAAATTTTGCTATAAAGAGAGTCTAGGGTGAATAAAAAACACGGGATAACACTGAAAAGCCTAAAAGCACTCTGCCAAAAAAGGTCTGCCACCACTAATAAAGAGAGAAAAATTTTCTTTTAGCCCAGAGATCTAGTGCGGTTGCATGCATAACAAAACTGTGCACTCGCGTTCCTCATCCAATCCTGGTCGTGTGATCTGTGTACCTTGACCTACAGTCTTATTGAGTACAAGTTGGCCAATCCCAGGACGAAACACGTCATGGTTGCAGCTTTCCGTGCCACACCAGATCCCGCAACCGGTGAGAACACAGGATCACTTGCTAGTCGATCCACTCTACGACCCGTGCGCCCTTCATGCTCAACCAACCACGTCCAGACACGTGTCAGGATGTGTCCAGCACATAGTGTTCATCCAATCTCCTACTGCCACATGTTCCTCAATTTCCAGGCTTGTCACACACGATTCAGGCCCTCACAATGCTATAAATTTAAATCCTTTTACAATCAGGTATGTTTAATATATCATGTTTGTGCCTTATAAGGTTAATAATAAATATGTGAGATAAATTTGATGTCAATAATGTATATATCATATTATATGAAAGTTTAACAATGATAGTGTATAGTGAATTAATTATTTTTTTTATAAGGTACAAGCATCATAAACAAAAGGAATCCCCATCATTTTAGTAAATATTCATCAACACTGTTTTTAGTTTTATTTTTTTTAGCAATTGCTTTTTATTTTGTTTCTAATTAATTATCAAGTGTGATTAATAAATAATCAAAATTCACTATTTAAATAAAATTATTTTGAGTCAATAAAATATATTTCCATATAATAAAAAAGCAAGAAAGTTTATTTTACATGACCATTAATTAACCATTTTTACTTATTAGTTGACAGCTTATCAAAATTCTTTTTTTCTATAAATAATAAAAATAATTTTTTTTAGCAAAAATTTGAACAATTTTAAAGAAATAAAACATGACAACTTTATATTTTTATTAAAATACATAATTTTAGGAATTAATCAAAGATGGAGAGAATATCACCTTGGAGACTTCTTTCCTCTCAACTCTTCTTTGAAAGGTTGCACTATGCCGCTTTTTTCACTCGATTAATTCCCAAAATCCAAAATACCATTTTCAATCAAATTAACAATTAATTAAAACACTTTTTCATAAATACACAAAAAAATATAATTATTTTCATAATAAAATTTGCTAACCACATAAAGGATGGAGAGACGGTAGCCCTGAGGGCTTCTTTCTTCTCAACTCATCCTTCCAACAATCGTGTTATGCGCTTTTTGTCCTTCATTAAAAATATCCAACCAACAAACGTTTTTTTAATAAAGAACTACGTAACCTTGATTCCCTATCCAAAAGAGAGATACGTAGGACCAAAGTCCATCTTGTCCGGTACAATAATAAAAATAAATAAATTTGTTCCTTTTAATAATTAATTAAATAACCAAATTAAATTTAAAAATATTCAAGTCATATTATTTAATCAAAGGATACTGCCTAAGGCGGACATGTAGGGTGTTAATACTTTCCCTATCTTGTAACCGACTCCTGAACTTGAATATCATAAATCCAAAGGCCAAGGTAATTGGGCTTAAAATATTTTTCTACATTTTTAACTGTAAAATGTAGTGGCGACTCCAATAAGGTCGTGCGGTCGAAAATCGGGGCACGACACTTCATTATATGTATTACATGCCTACATGTAACTTTAAATACTTTTTACTGCTTAAATTTTATTATTTTGGGCTATGTAATATGTTACCATGGAAGGGTAATCGGTTGCAAGGCATTAGGGGCAAAAAAATTCAAAAACCAACCAATGTAATTTATTACAAGATGAATTTATCGATTAATTGCCAAACAGAAAGATTGAGTAATCGATTACTCATTCGTGGTAATCGATTACACTATGCACTTTTTAAGGCATAAATCATATTTTTCCTATCTAAACCGTTTTGCATGATTTTTATGGTGTTTCATACTATATTTTCACTCCAAAACACATTTCTACCATCATTTTTGTGTTTAGAGTTCTAAATAAAAAATTATCAAATCTCAAAATCTTCAAAACCTAAGTTTTTCAAAAATAAACAACATGGCCTCATCCTTTAGAACCAAGAAGCAAAGAGCCAATGTGACTCAAGGAAGACAACAAAACCCAAATGAAGTTAACACATTGGATTTGGCGCGTCTTTTGGCCAACGAGGAACAACGAAAAATCTTTAAGAAACACTTCATGCAACAACCCATCTTTACTCTAAAGTATGGTATGTTAAACTCTTTTGAGGATAATAATTTCATTTTCCCAACCTTCTTTGAACAACAAAAACTCTCTGAATTTTGCGAAATGCACCATTCGTACTATCTAGAACTTGTACGGGTGTTTTACTGTAATCTGAGTTTTAAGAAGAATAAAATCTTCTCTTATAACAAAGACAAGGATATTTCCATATAATTCAAAACTCTAAGTTCACTTTGCAGAAAAAGACCATACATTAGAACGATAGTTGAGACTACCATTCAATGTAACTTAGAAGGGTTTAATAAAATGAATTTCGACTACTCTATGTGTAGATACTCCAAAGGAGAAATTGAAATGTGTAAGCAAAGATTTGTCAGTGACTCTGTGTGATACCAAAATATTTTGTTTGTCGGTAACCTAAACCTAGAGGACCGTTTGATTCATTACATGTTAAGCTACATCGTAGTTCCGAAGCTTTGAAACAATTCAAATGTAAATTATATAGGAATACAATTGATGTATGCTATGAAACAAAATGTTCCAATTAATTAGACATTAATAATAATGAGATAAATTTGGACCTTTAAAGGTGACTTCATATCATTGTCTTATTCCATTCTCATAACTGATATACTTGAGTATTTTGGTGTTTTGTTTTCTGGAGAGTCTAAAATCACACTCGATGCTTGCAATAAGATTGATGTGGCTATAATGCACAAACTGGGATTCTTCCAAGATACCATTGACATGATCTACAAGCATCATAGTGATCAACAGACTACTAATCCAGAAAATTCTACTACTGATCCTCCTACTCATCCCTCATTTTGTGTTGAATCATCTTCGTCTGACTCCACTCCTACCAACCAAATGATTATGGACGAGTTGTTCTCGCTTAAGGGCTACATCACTACACGTATGGATGCTCTCGATACATCAAATCATCAAGTATAAGAAGAGCTTAGATGCTTATCAAACCAATATGACTACATGGACTTGGATTCTCAGAAAGCTCATCCAAATCATTAGGAGTAGTGGTCTAGCAATCTATGATTTTGCTTAAGTATTTTGACGTTGTTGTTGTTATTTTAAAAACTGATTTTATTGCTATTATTACTTATGCATTTCGATATCATTTTATAAAATTTGTGTTATTTGTTCTTTAACTATTTACTAAGTATGAATTATGATATGACATGTTAATTGTTCTCTAGCATTTGATACTATTCAAAATTCATATTTTGCAAAATTATGATCTTGACTTGTAAATAAGTCAACATATCTTGTTACCCTTTTCTATATATATGTATATTGTGTTGGAGAAAACTAGCTCTTCTTCTTTTTGATGAAGTTAAAAGAGGGAGAAAAGTTGGAGTTGTATTTTTCTGTCAAATCTTTTCAGGCACATACAATAAAACAAAGGGGGAGTATACAAGATAGGGGGAGCATATTCGAACATACAACAAAGTTATATCATAATCAATATATTGAACCTCAGAAAAATTCAGATCTCCATTTTCAAAAGATAATAGTTTGTCATCATCAAAAAATGGGAGATGTGGAGAAGATCTTGCTGCTAATCTTGGCACGATTTTGATGTAGACACCAAGATCACAAAAGGAAGAAAAGGAAGAAGACCATGAAGACAAAGAAGATTCAAGCTTCAAGATGATTATAGATTAAGTCTTCATATAAGTACTTCTACCCTTACACTCAATTTGATATTTAGTAGCGACGCTCAAAGAAATCAAAATCATTTTTAAGGAATTGGATATGTCAAAAATGCAAAGTCAAATTCCTATGTAATGAGTTACTTGACCTGAGTAACAGGTTACTAGAATTAGGTAACATGTTACCTGAAATGTGTGGCAGTTGGTAATAGATTACTGGAACACCGTAACAGATTACCTGATTGAGAAAACAGTTACAAAGCGAAATTGACTGATGTAACTGATTAATCAAGTGTTTTAATCGATTACCACCTTGGACAGAACATTTGGGTAATCGATTACCACATCATGACAATCTATTTCGAAACTATCTTTTCAAATTGAAATGAACAGCTTTCATCCAAAGTGAATAGGTTTCATTCCAATCGTGTCTCATCTTCATGGAAGGATCTCGTAGCAGATTGGAATCCTATTTAAAAGCATTGTGACATCCAAATTCAAGACACACGATATACACAATAACATACAATCATACAAACAAAGTTCACAACTTAGTAAACAAAATTCTGCACATTTTGTTAGCAAATTTGCTCCTAAACTTTCAAATTTTCTGAAGTTGCTTCTAAAGCGCATTTGTTCTAAACTTTCAACAGATTAAGAGAATTGTATACTAAGTATTTGTATTGTGAGTTTAAAGATTGCAAGTTATAGAATTCTCAAAGCTTGTAAAGGCAAACCAGCCATTGTTATATTCTTCATCTTGGATGTAAACTTTTCATCACAAAGGTGTGTTGAGAATGGGAATAGAGTTCACTTGAAAAATAAATTTTCAAGCGTATATAAGTTGTGAGTGTGTAAGGTACAAGGGTCTCGGAGAGAGAATTGGTAATTACAACTCAAATTCTCTAGTGGAAAATCTCTTGTGTGGCAAGAGTACTGGATATAACGTTCGATGGACAAGAAGGCGAACCAGTATAAAATTCTTTGTATACTCTTCTTCTACTTATTCTTGAGATTTACTTTTTCTTTACTTGATTGAATTCTTCATAAATAATCCCATGCACATACACTTTAATAACATAGCAGAAAAATCAGCTATATTCTCCCAAGAACTAATTCACCCCCCTCTTAGTTGGCATCTTAAACTTACACCTGCCCCTCTCCTCCGACTACTCCAGCTTGGCCCTCAAATGTTGGTCTTCAAATTCTGCCTCTTCAACCCGAGTGGTCATCTTGAACAGATTCTCATTGTCTTCCATCGCCGCCCGATAGGCACACTTTTGTCTATGAGACATCATTGACAGCTACTCACTGGCTGCCATAGCCAGAATTTCCACCCTCTTCAGTTCTGCGGCATGAGCTTCTTTTAGTTTCTATAGGTCGGCAGAATGTTGCTCTTGAAGAGTTGCTAGAGTGTCGCTCTCCATCCAACTATGTAGGTCCTTCTTCTGTTTAACGTATTTTTCCATCAGAGTCGAGAGGAGGGAGGACATCTGGAGTTGCTTCAATAGATTAAACAGAGCGATCCCATCCATTACCACCCTCACTAGAGGAATCAAGAGGTTCTATTCCACTACTTGGGAAACACGGATGGGTGAGAGGATCCGACTAGACCAGGTGGTCGACTCCTTCCCCTTCGTGGTTGACTTTTGCGCAACTGACCCGGCAGTTTGAACGTTGGCACCAACAACGACTTCCTACCTTAGAGGAGGAATAGGCACAGTTTCTCTAGTCAGGTCTACAATGGGTTTGGCTTGAGGGGCAGTAGGAGCAGGTCGGGTAACTACACTTTTCGTTTCCTAAGGAGGAGGAAGGTCTGATCCATGATCGGAAACATAAGGATTCCTTGAAGGAGAAGAGGTCTAGGCACGCTTGCTTGCAGAAGCCCCATCTTGCCCCGCTCGAGAGTCATGGTGAGTTGAAAGCTCCTATCCAAGTTACTGATCATATCAGCTGAAAAAGAAACAAAGAGGTTTAGATGTAAGGCAAATAATTGACCGAGCATACACCAAACAACCCGACCAACCTACCAATGAGCTGCTCTAGGATCGTGTCCCCCTTTTGCAAGGACGAGCAAGACACAATCACACCTTCTGCTGGCCAGTCCAACATCTCCTTGGTCGCCTCCGCCTCCCGATCATTTAACCTTACATCACTAGTCGAAAACCTCTTAATGGGTTTCTGATAGAACTCCATGTTCTAGGCGAAGGGGAACCGACTCTAACTGTTCATCCTATATGCCCACAGATGACTATGCACCCCATTTACCTTCACCCTGTAAAATCGTCTCTTCCAGTTCATCACTGGCTGGTCAAAAGGGGTGAATAGGGCCCGCTTGTTCCTCGACTGAAGGCACACCCATACTCATGACTGGCAATAGACGAAGTGTGACTTCTTGGTCAGTTAGCGTTCCCCATCTCCCCATTCTTTCCTTTCGTTCGGCCAACAAGGTTTGGAGAGAGAAATAACTTGACCTCTTCCTAGATGTCGACCTCACGCACTGATGGCGCAGGAAGGGACAATGAAGACAGGCGGAGGTTCGGACAAAACCTCCACAATATCTTAGCTAATCTCATGCTCGACACAGGAGACCATTATCAAAAATATACGGAGAAAGAAGTTACCTAATGAAAATAATTTGACGAAGATGAAGATGAACAATTGATCGGCTCGATAGCAAATTCTTCAGCAAGAAATTTGAAAGAAAAGGGGAAACATATAATGATTGAAGGAAAGACCCTCCTTATTTATAGGGGAAGCCCAGATTCATCTCACATGGATATGGTGATTCGCGTAAAGGAGCTCCAAAAGACAAAAGAACGACCCATCCTACCTATCCAAAAATACTCGAGTTCAATCTCATGAGCAATATATTACACACTATTCATAACCTTAATTTAGTATGAATGATTATTCTTGGTACCTAATTAACTTTGTTTCTCATGGTTTAGTTTTTTAGACTTTATTGGACTAATATTCCTAACATCAGTTAATTTGGGATTATTTGGCCTGATTAAATCTATTATCATTTTCACATCACATTTGGCACCAATGGCATTCTGGGTATTATAGAAGTGGAGGATATGTCTTGAAGTGAAGATTGTATTTTGATTTAGGAGTTGTTTTTATTGTAATTTAGTTTTGGTCCCATTGTTTATGCCCAATTCGGTTTTATGTGTGTTGGAGGGTTAAATTCGGATTCCCCACTCCAAACACACACACTTTTACTTTTCCTCACTTTGAAACATAAACACATTTTCGTTTTCCCTCTTTTGCTCTGCTAGGGTTTCATACTTCTTCTTCATTTTTCGGTTTGCTTCTTCCACTCCATGAAAGGCTAAACTTTTAGACTAAATTCCTTTGATAATGTATCAAAACTCTCAAGGTTTTTTTATTAATGCATTTTCGGTTTCTTACTATTGACTTCTCTATCCTATTTCTGAATGTGGTTGCTTAATCCTATTGTTTAGAAAACTGGTTTGTGAGTTTATCTTTGTTTAGTTGATTTAATCTCTAATGCATAAACGCTTAGTTTGTGTATATTTGTTAATGTTCCATGCTTATGCTGATTTCGCTTAGTTAAAGGCTTATGTTATGAAACTGTGAAAATTAGGAAGATGATGTTTGGAATCTGAAATTAATCTTTTGAAACAGAGGATTAAGTTGTGAACACACGAACCAAAGGGATTTAGCCATTTTATCACATTGTTATTTACTGTTTCTGAATTTGTTTATTGTTCATACTAATCCAACAAAAAAAACCTTTGTGTGTGAGAGTATAAGGTGTTTGAATCTTTGCTTGAAAGATAATCTCTGGGAAACGACCTAGGAGTCACTTCCTAGTACTACAGTTCTTAATTGTTATATTATTTGCATCAGGTACGGCCTCGACCAAATTTGGCACCGCTGTTGGGGATTATTGATTCTTGTCAAAGGTTCTTAGTATACGTTAGTGTGTGTCTTAGAATAACCATTATGTTTGGGTTTCAAAAGCTGCATATTTATTCATTGTTTGTTGTTTGCTGTCTGTTGGGGTGATTATCGATTTTTGGATGAAACTTTGTTTCCACACTTCTTTTATCACATATTGAATGTTGGATGCACCATAGTCAATCACCTTGTTGTTGGTTGTGAGATACAAACAAATAGTGACTAGTTTTACTGTTGATTTTCTATTTTGGGTATAACTTTGGAACTGTTAATCAGAATTGGATTTATTATATATGCATTTGGGGTAGAAAAATCCAATGATTCTTTCTATACACACTGCATTTTTAGAACCCATACTAAAAATCCAAAAAGATTATGTTTACTATTTCTTTTTTATTTTACAAGTTTAATTTTTCAATTGTTTTGATTTTGTTGTATTTAATTAAATTAGTAAGGCTTTGAGTTTTGTTCTGAAACTTTTTGTGGATGTTTTCTATGATATCAGGGTTTTATTGATGCAAAGTTTTGGTTGATCACTGAAATTTAACATGTATTTCACTTAATGCCCTACATGGTTCTTATTGTTGCATTTAGTGCATGACTAGAGGAAATCCTAATTCTTTGCATCCAATAAATCCTGAAATTTATAGAACATTTCATAGTTTGGTTAGACAAGTTAGGAATTTAAATTTAGATAGTGAGTCTTTTCATCTTAGTGTTAATCTACCTTATAGTGATATTGATTCTACTATTTCTGTGCATTCTGTTGTTTCTCTGCATTCTGTTGCATACTCTGAAAATATGGCTGAACCACCTCAAATCCCACGTGAGAGGACATTAAGGGAGCTGGATGCACCTTATTTCACATACGAAAGTTTGTGTATACAGTATCCCAATGCGGATGTGCCTTATGTGCTCAAAACTGGACTAATCTTTTGTTGCCTAAGTTTCATGGACTTACAGGTGAATGTCCTCATAAGCATCTTAAGGAGTTCCACATTGTATGTTCCACCATGACGCCTCCTGATGTCCAAGAGGATCACATATGTTTGACGGCATTCCCACATTCACTTGAGGGGCCTTCAAAAGATTGGTTTTATTACTTGGCCCCTGGTTCCATTACTAGTTGGGATAACCTGAAGAGAATCTTCCTTAAAAAATTATTTCCAGCCTCAAGAACCACTACAATCAAAAAAGATATTTCTGGAATCAGAAAATTACATGCAGAAGGTTTATATGAATATTGGGAGAGATTCAAGAGGTTATGTGCAAGTTGCCCTCTTCATCAAATCTCTGAACAACTTCTCCTCCAATATTTCTGTGACGGTTTGAACAAGATGGAGAGAAATATCATTGATGCTACTAGTGTGGTGCACTTGGAGGTATGACTCCTTTAGAGGCTAGAGGTTTGATTGAGAAGATGTCTTCCAAATCTCAACAATTTAGTGCAAGAAGTAGTGATGCTATAGTGGTTAGAGGTGTCCATGATGATGGACATATTCAGTGAGGCAAGATAAACTTGAGAAAACAATTGACTCCCTTGCTACCTTGGTCACTCAACTTGCCATGAATAGGAATGGCAGCAGGGCGGGGCGGGGTCAGGTTTGCACATACCCAAACCCGAACCCAAACTCAACGGGATTGAAAACAAAAATACCATCCCCAAACCCGAAAAAACCCAAAAATTATAATTTATTAAGAAAAATATGATATTATTTTCGTATAATTTTTCTCTAAGATTTCTATTCTCTTGTATTATTTCATTTCTTTTATATTTGAAGATCCATAGTATGTAAAGTAAAATTAGAAATTAAAAACAATAGGTACATGATAGAAATTTCAATTTTAAATTGAATTACATTACTTTGGGGCGGGTTCGGGTTAGGGTCTTTGATATACCAAACCCGAACCCAAAATTTAAACTCAGGTAAAACCCGAACCCAATCACATCGGGTTTTCCCCGTTAAATTTGGGTTCGGTTCGGGTAGGTACCCACGGGTTCGTTTTTTATGCTATCCCTAGCCATGAATTAGCAGAAACCTCCACTTGTTGCACGAGTTTGTGGCATTAGCAAAGCAACTGACCATTATGCTGATGTTTGCCCTTCTCTTTTGGATCCCAAAACTGGTGAGCATCTTGACGCTTATGCTGCAAATATTTATAGCAACAGACCTCAGCAACAGCAACAACAGAATTATGATCCTTCATCCAGTAGATACAATCCTAGTTGGAGGAATCATCCAAATCTTAGATGGTCTGATCCTTCACAACCTCATCCAGGGCCACCATTTCAGACTATTAATGCTGCACAAAATAGACCATATGTGCCTCCTCCAATCCAACAGCAGAGACAGCAGCAAGTGGTTAGTAATCTTGCCTCTGCACCTAGTGAACCTTCATTACAAGAATTGGTGAGGCAGATGACATTATAGAATATGAAATTCCAGCAAGAGACCAGAGCTTCCATTTAGAGACAAGAGTCCTCCATTCAGAATTTGACCACCCAGATGGGACAGATGGCTACTTCATTAAACACATTACACTCTCAAAATTCTGATAAGTTGCTTTCCCAGACTATGGTCAACCCGAAGAATGTGAGTGTCATCACTCTAAGGTCAGGCAAATAGATTGAAGTTGATCTAGCTGCATCAAAAATGAAGCAACCGATTTTACAAGGGACTAAGAATACTAGTGAACAAATTCTTGCTAGTGAACCTTCCACAAGTGCTACACAACCATCTTCCATTCCTCTTACATTTCCTCCAAGAGCCATTCAAAGTAAGAAAATGGAAGAGGTAGACAAGGAGATCTTGGACACATTTAGAAAGGTAGAGGTGAACATACCTTTACTTGATGCAATCAAACAAATTCCAAGGTATGCAAAATTTCTAAAGGAGTTGTGCAATCACAAGAGGAGGCTCAAAGGTAATGAGAGGATCAGCTTGGGCAGAAATGTTTGTAAACATGTTCCTCACATTCTAGAAAAATGTAAGGACCCAGGTACATTTGATGTACCTTGCATAATAGGTAATAGCAAATTTGAGAATGCCATGCTACATCTAGGTGCTTCGATTAATGTTATGTTTATGTATGTTTTCATGTCTCTTTCACTTGGACCTATGCAACCCACTAGGGTAGTGATTCAATCAGCAAACAGGAATATTGCGTACCCTACTGGTTTGATAGAGGATGTCTTGGTTCAGGTTGGTGAACTTATTTTTACTGCTGATTTTTATATTCTCGATATGGAAGAGAGATCCTCCCGTAACACAGTTCCTATTATTTTGGGGAGGCCATTTTTTAGAACAACTCAAACTAAGATAGATGTCCATGCTGGAACATTATCTATGGAGTTTGGTGATATTATGGTCCGGTTTAATATTTTTAATGCTATGAAATATACGTCTAAGGACCACTCTGTGTTTCATATTGATTTACTTGATGAGTTAACTAATGAGCATATCTTTGATTTTCTTAATGATTTTGATTCTATGTCATTGATCATACATGCATTGATTCTGAAATGTGCAATTCTTGTATTGATGAGTTTCTGCATATTTCTATTGATCCAAATGTTGTTGAATCAGATTGCACTAACCCAATTACTGCAGACATCATACATAAATTTGATTTACTTGTTCAAGTGCAGGCTGCAGAATCTATGTCTGCTACTTTGGTTCCATCTATTTTGCAAGCACGTGTATTGGAGCTGAAACCTTTGCCTGAAAACCTCAAGTATGCTTACTTAGAGGATGATGAGAAGCTCCCTGTTATTTTTTCCACCTCCCTTGATGGTGATCAAGAGGAGAAGTTGTTGCAAGTGTTGAAGAAGCATAGGAAGGCAATTGGATGGACCTTAGCTGATATTCCTAGTAGTAGCCCATCCATGTACATGCACAGGATACTCTTGGAAGATGGAGCTAAACTAGTAAGGCAACCACAAAGAAGACTCAATCTAGTCATCCTTGAGGTTGTGAAGAAAGAGGTCACAAAGCTTTTACAAGAGATCATATATCTCATTTCTCATAGTCATTGGGTGAGCCCAATTCAGGTGGTTCCAAAGAAGACAAGAATTACACTGGTGAGAAATGAGAGGCATCAGTTGATTCCTACGAGAGTGCAGAGGTTGAGAGTCTGCATTGATTATACGAGGCTCAACCAAGCAACAAGAAAAGATCACTTTCCTTTGCCATTTATTGATCAGATGCTTGGGCGTTTAGCAGGTAAATCTCATTACTGTTTTCTTGATGGTTTTTCTAGGTACTTCCATATCCATATTGCTCATGGGGATCAGGAGAAGCCACATTCACATGCCCCTTTGGCACTTTTGCCAATAGGAGGATGCCTTTTGGCCTATGCAACGCCCCTGGTACATTCTAGCGGTGTATGGTGAGCATTTTCAGTGACTTTTTAGAGAATTGCATAGAGGTGTTTAAGGATGATTTCACATATTATGGATCTTCATTTGATGCTGTTTGGATAGTCTGGATAGAGTTCTACATAAATCCATCGAAACTAACCTTGTTCTGAATTACGAAAAATGTCATTTCATGGTAGAGTAAAGCATAGTTTTTGGGCATGTGATCTCAAATAGGGAATCATTGTAGTCCCTGCCAAGATAGATGTTATTTCACAATTGCCTTACTCCTCTTGCGTGCGAGAGGTTCGTTCTTTTCTAGGTCATGTAGGTTTCTATCACAGGTTCATTAAATATTTTAGCAAGAAGACTCTTCCACTATCCAACCTGTTGCAAAAGGAGGTAGTCTTTGATTTTGATGAGAGATGTATGGAGGCATTTGATTGTCTCAAGACAGCCTTGACCACCACTCCTATTATCCAGGCACCTGATTGGAAAGCCTCTTTTGAGCTGATGTGTGATGCTTCTAATTATGCATTGGGGTTGTCCTTGTTCAAAAAGTGGACAAACTGCCTAGGGTAATTT
>NW_017715417.1:0-87500 GCF_001865875.1 Lupinus angustifolius
TTTGCTCTGGATAAGTTTAGGTCTTATTTGCTTGGTTCTAGAATTGTTGTTTTCACTGACCATGCAGCTTTGAAGTTCCTATTGAAGAAATCTGATTCCAAACCATGGTTGATTAGATGGATGCTCTTGCTCCAAAAGTTTGATTTGGAGATCCATGACAGGAGTGGAGCACAAAATTTGGTGGCTGACCACTTGAGCGAGATTGAGGGAGTTGTTGATATGATGCCTATCAGAGATGATTTTCCTGATGAACAGCTTTTAAATATTCCTGTTTCTTTCCCCACCACTTGGTTTGCCAATATTGTAAATTATTTGGTTGCATCTGTTTTTCCTCCACTTGCATCTAGAGCTCAAAATGATAAACTTAACATTGATTCTAAATATTATGTTTGGGATGATCCCAATTTGTGGAGATTGTGTACTGACCAGGTTACTAGAAGATGCATTCCAGATCATGAGATTGAGTCAGTCCTTTAGTTTTGCCATTCATCTGCAGTGGGTGGCCATCTTGGTACCCAAAGGACAATTTCTTCACAATTTCTTCCTTAGTGGATGAACTTGTGGAGGAGGACTCATTGGTTGAACCCACTTTCCTCCCTCCATGAATCAGGGAGTTTTCCTTACTCTTCTCTACTTTTTATTGCACTTGTCGAAGTCCATTGATTGATATGTATGTCTGGATTTTCTGATTGTGCTACATTGGGACAATGTGTAGTTTAAGTATAGGGGGAGACTATTGTAGGTTGTAGTTTTTGTTGATGCATGTTTTTCTTTGATTTTTAGGTTTTGCTTAGGTTTGGGAATTTTCTCTCATACTTTCTTTCACTTAAGTCATGATATCTTGTGGTGTGAATCCATGCATGTCTGTGTGTCAAGTTGTTTTTGAGAATTAAGAGGTTGAAACAATTATGATAGACTTGTCCCTTGTGAGAATTTGAGCCTTAATTATGGATGGATTGATGTATGCCATATAATATTCTTTCATGTATGATTATACCCTTGATTACTTGCACTCTAGAACTTGACTTGTTTCTTGTTGATACTTAATATTCACATGCACATATTGAAGTGATTTAGCCTTTTCTTTTGAATAAGCCACTTAGCCATATAAACCTACCTTGAATGAATTTACCCTTTGATAGCCCATTTGAGCCTATTTACCTATTTCCTTGTTATTTAGCTCATTACAAGCTTATAAGTGAAAAACCATGATTGTCCTAACCTTAGAAAATTTTGGAGCTTTGGAATTGTTTTGGGAATGGGTATTAAGTAAGAAAATGTGCATTGTTCTTCAAATCTTGTGGATTCTTGGTTATGTATTAATGGTTGATACAATTGTGTACATAAGTGTTCATAAAAAAACAAAAAAAACGAAAAAAAATAAAGAAAAAAACAAAAAGAGAAACAAAAGTGAATAAAAGGTTGAGTAAGGCAAAGAGAATTGGAATTAGAGTTTTAGTGTTATGTTGGGGTTGATTTTTACTTATTCCCCATTTCTCCTCTATTCCATTTGGTTTTAGCTACATATCCCATATTTGTCCTACCTAGGGATGGTAATATAACCGAACCCGTGGGTACCCGCCCGAACCGAACCCAAATTTAACGGGGAAAACCTGATATGATTGGGTTCGGTTTTTACCTGGGTTTAAATTTCGGGTTTGGGTTCGAGTTTGTTATAGCCAAGACCCTAACCCGAACCCGCCCCGAAGTAAGGTAATTCAATTTAAAATTGAAATTTCTATCATTTGCCAATTGTTTTTAATTTTTAATTTTACTTTACATACTATTGAATCTTCAAACATAAAATAAATGAAATAATGCAAGAGAAAATAGAAATGTTAGAGAAAAATTACACGAAAATAATATCATATTTTCCTTAATATTTTATCATTTTAGGGGTTTTCGGGTTCGGGTTACCCGAAACCCGACGAATTCGGGGATGGTATTTTTATTTTCAACCCCGTTGAGTTTGGGTTCGGGTTCGGGTTTGGGTTTTGAATTTAGGGTCCGAGTTTGGGTATGTGCAAACCCCACCCCAACCCGCCCCGTTGCCATTCCTAATCCTACCTTGTCCTTGGCCCCATAACAACCTTGAAAAGTCCTTTTAATCTTTATGTGCATGTGCTTATGATGTTGATTTAGAGGCTTGTCAAGCCTATAGTTGTGTTTGTTTTCATGAAGTGCTTTGAGTGTAAACACTTGCAACCTAAGACACATGAGTGTAAATACTTTATAAAGCATACCTTGTGAAGTTCTACCATTGGTGTGACTCGCCTCTTGGTTTGATTGGTTTCATGGCATACTTGTATTCATTGGATGATGTTCATGGATATCTTGATTTGATTCTTTTACTCTTGTGTGTTTGGTTTTGGCCATTTCATTGCAGTTCCTAGATTTCATTGTGAAGTATGTGATTTTCTTAGGTTTTTATTTTTTATGATCTTCTTGCATGACTCACTTTGGTGCATATTGGTTAGCATAGCCTTATTTCTTGATTTTGCCCAGGAGTGCAAAAGGTTAAGTGTGGGGGTATTTGATGAGCAATATATTACACATTATTCATAACCTTAATTTAGCATGACTGGTGATTCTTGGTGCCTAATTGACTTTGTTTCACATGATTTAGTGTTTTAGACTTTATTGGACTAATATTCCTAAAATGAGTTAATTTGGGATTACTTGACATGATTAAATCTAATATCATTTTCAGATCATATTTGACACCAATGATATTATGGACATTATGGAAGTAGAGGATATGTGTTGAAGTGAGATTTTATTTTTATTTTAGGAGTTTTTTTATTGTAATTTAGCTTTGGGCCCATTGTTTAGGCCCAATTTGGTTTTATGTGTGTTGGAGGAGTTAAATTCGGATTCCCCACTCCAAACACACACACTTTTACTTTTCCTCACTTTGAAACATAAACACATTTTTGTTTTCCCTCTTTTGCTCTGCTAGGGTTTCATACTTCTTCTTCATTTTTCGGTTTGCTTCTTCAACTCCTTGGAAGGCTAAACTTTTAGACTAAATTCATTTGGTAATGTATCACAACTCTCGAGGTTTTGTTATTAATGCATTTTCGGTTTCTTACTATTGATTTCTCTATCCTATTTTTGAATGTGTTTGCTTAATCATATTGTTTAGAAAACTGGTTTGTGAGTTTATCTTCGTTTAGTTGATTTACTCTCTAGTGCATAAACGCTTAGTTTGTGTAGATTTGTTAATATTACATGCTTATGCTGATTTCACTTAATTAAAGGCTTAGGTTATAAAACTGTGCAAATTAGGAAGATGATGTTTGGAATATGAAATTAATCATTTGAAACCGAGGATTGAGTTCTGAATTTGTTTATTGTTCATACTAATCAACAAAAAAAAACTCATTTGTGTGTGTGAGTATAAGGTGTTTGAATCTTTGCTTGAAAGATAATCTTTGGGAAATTACCTAGGAATCGCTTCCTAGTGCAACAGTTCTTAATTGTTATGTTATTTGCATCGGGTACGGCCTCGATCACAATCCAATGGAGACCCAAGAACCAAGACGAAAAGTAGCGAGAAATGAACTGATGAGCCACACTCGAGTACCTCATGTCGTAAACGCCTTAATGACAAAGGTGACATCGACCAACCACATGTCAACCAATTCAGAGCCCTAATGATGACCTAGAGTCTACCAGCATGTCTGGCTACCGAGCATCATACTAGACTGGGGGAAACTATTACATCTCAGTCATCTGAATGTCTTCTCTACCCACATGGTCCTCTCTCCCAACCGACCAAGGTCCGGGCACGACCAGTTGAGGACCATCGCCACCTGACACGTCGTCATCAATGTACTGCCATACCACCTGCAATCCCACCTACCCTCCTACCAACACGATAAAGACATGTCTGAGATGTGGCTACTAGACTTGTCACATGCAACAAGTCAACTATGCACAAAGTACTAGCTTCCAAATCTGCTTGACATGGGAAAAGCAGCCCCCGATAGGCCATAATGGTCAGTCAGGCCAACAGAACCCTCTAGATTCATGTCATCCATCTCAACCACTATAAATAAGGATCTCCTCCCAATAGGAAGTATCTCTATTCATCACTATCTCCTCATTACTTATTCTCTAAGATATACTATTTACTTCCTACCATCAATATATTCATATTGACTTGATCGTAGGATAACCTTTTCAGGTAGCTCCACCGGTGGGCCCAAATCAACCTCCCTCCAGATACAAGAAGAACTCCTATTCGGACATCTAGTCTAACCAAACCGCTCATCCACAAAAGTACGCCTGTACTTCTTTTATATATATTGTTCATAATATGTGAGTGTACTTTTTATATTTCTTGTTTATGTTTAAAGAATAAAGTATCTACTCCTCATACCAAGATAGAAGTTATCTTATCTAACCATTAAAATTATGATATGTGTCATATTTAATCATTTTTTCACAAAAATATTTCTAAAAACTAAAAGATAATACATATGTCACAATTTTAATGGTTAGAAGAGATAACTTATCTCCTTGTATATGATGAGATAATTTATTTCAACATTAATATAACTGAAAATATGAAATGATAAACTACTTGAGTTCAAAAGTTTTCTACAATTCTACGTGAGATCCACAAATTAAAGGAAATTACAGCAGGCGGGAGCTGATGCCCACAGATCAAACATTATATAATCACATTATAATGCACTACGGAAAATAAATATTAGACTTGCATGCCCTACAACTAAATGATGTCAAACCATGATTATACACATCTTTTCGATAAGCCAAATCATGGGTATATGTCCTGATCCAATATAAGTTTCATGACAAGGGATTACTAGGAACATTGTGTCACTCATTATCATGGATAGTGATACCAAGAAGCTTTTGTACAGTATTTTAAATCTTAGTCGTTTATGTGGTTATATTATATTTATTTTGTAATTGCATAAAATTGTGAAAAATGAGATCGACCATCCTATAATTATGATTGTTATAACATTGTAGAGATTCACAAAATTGTAATAATTATAGTGGTAAAGTGCAATTTAAACTACTAACAGATATGTTGAATTATTAGTATGACTTTATCATGTTAAGATTTTTAATACTAACAGAGCTAGGACATTGGTGTAAGGTCCTCATTACCCATTTGTGTGGAGATGGATATCAGTGATTGGCACTAAAAATATTAATATTTTCAATAAAAATAATTATATTATTTTTCAAATGATATGTATAATTTTAGTGGTTACATGTTTTTACTGGAATTATAATTGTCTCTAATTGTTTTTGGCTATAGTTTTCATTGGTCCAAAATTCTTCATTATGAGAAATTGCCAACCTCTTTCTTATCTTTCACATATCTAACATTGTTCTTTAATAAATTTTCCTTTATTGATAAGAAAAAGGCTATCATTGTTCATTGCGTGCTAAAATGCATTCTAACTTTATGTTTTCTCAATTCTCTTTCACTCATGGCATTGGTCACATTTCAAATACTTGGACCACATTCGGTTTATTGCGCCACTAGTCATGTTAGCCCCACCATCACTCATAGTCTTCAAATACAACAAATTCTACCTATCAAGATGGCTAGTTAAACCCGACTCTCCTGGAACTAATCATGCGGATAATATATTGATCATTAATGTAGAAGAACAATGGAAAGGTTAGTATCATATTATATATATTATCTCGTACTAATAAAAATATCTCATATTAATTAAAAATTTAAAGATTCATTATTATTATTATTTTTTGTTCATTATCATTGACATATAAAAACATATGAAATAGGATCTAGAACATCATATATGTATTATAGTACAATCACATACCCTTCCTATGAAATGATAGTCTAACATAACGGCCACTACACATTTGTGCACAAATATCAAAGTTAATGGTCCATGTGCAAAGACAAGTATGCCTCGTGTATGGTAAGGACTATGGTCCCCACTAATTATTTAAAGAAAAATTGAATTGCATTAGGTAAAATTATTGAAATTTGGCATGAAGTTTCTAGTTTCTTTTTTGTTGAGTCAAAACTGTACCTTTCAACCAGCTTTACTGCTTTTGTTGGAGATTTAGGTCACTTATTTACATAGAAAGATTATGCCTATAGGATCCTTGTACACCTTCCAACTTCAAAAAGGCCCATGCAAACATATTACTATACTTGCAATGATTAATATTTAATAACTTCTAAGTGAGATCGACTCCAACTAATTTACCCACTGAACCCACTTATTTATTTATTTATTTATTTTATATATAGGAGTCCAAGGAGTTTAATTAATTAATTTGAAATCCATATATCATGAACAAATATCACTTATCTCAAATGGTATCTCATTCTATGTTCTGGATCAATCAAAATGTTACGTTTTGTTTTTAAAAAAATTATTTTATTTATGTGGCAATATGTAATTGGCTAGAAACAGGGAATAAGATATCGTTGAAGGCAAGTGATCCCGGTCTCATATAGCATTTTTTGTACATTATAAAGCATGAAAGAAAAACTAGACTAAGAGGGAGAGATCTTGGACTAGATAGTGGTGATAGTTAGAAGGAATCGTGTCCCAGATCTTGAGAGTATCTGAGGAGTGTGAGCAATGTCTTGCAATGCAATCAGCCACCTAATTAGCCTCACGAGCAACAAAATGAGTCTCTACTATCCAATCATGGGATAACCAATAGTAGATATCACAAGAAACCCACAAAATTTGATGTAGTCGAATATTAACACCATTAGACATAATTTGGACCGCCTGAGACAATCACTTTCCAGGATGACCTTCTTGAACCCATTTGTCAAGCAAGCTTCATACCTTGATCCATAGCCATAAGTTTAGCAAGAATAGGCAAACCAACACCAAAATTGGCTGAAAAACCTGACAACCAATGACCTGCATGATCTCGAATAGCGCGGCCACCTCCATGACATGAGAGCTCTTGTTGCACCAACTATCCACATTGACTTTAACCTGACCCACATCTGGGTGGCACCAACTAATCTTCTTGTCGAAGACACAATTACCCATCTAGCTCCACTCCCAATAATCCTGATGAACATTGTGAACAATAAAGTTAATATCCCTAATAGTTGCTCCTAGAATGGAGTTATTCTGCCCCCTCCACATCTACCAGATATCAGCCATGAAAAGAAAACAATTTCCATGTTTGCAATTCTCCAACACCCAAGAACGAAAAGACTAGGTTAACTAGAAGTTGGAAGTCGCCCACCCAAATCTCATCCATAAATTAGTAGAATCAATAAAGTCCTGAAAAATATGCAAAAGGTCCTTGACAAAAGCATTACGTCTTGGACACAAAGAGGTAGCTGACATGTTTCTCCTAAAACGAAGCTCATTTGATCGAAAAGCCTCATGAAAACCCAGTCAACACATCAACTTCACTTTCTCGTGAACCCTCAAACACCACACCAACCTCCAATCATTCGATAAATGGTCAACCTCCATCTTAGAGTTCTTAATCCACCGATAGCATGAATGCGCAGAATAATGACCTGTTGAATTCCCAACCCAAATCCACCCCTCCTCCTCCATAGTTAAGCCCGGAGAGAAATGGTTGCAAATCAACTCACTAATTTCAAATGGAACCATAGAGTATAGAAAACTAAAGTCTCATGTGTCCTCTTGCCAAATATCCTTCACTTGGAGTAGAGTATCCGAAATATTAACAAAATTGACGAAGTTGCATAAATTCCAAAATTGTGTCCAATTGTCATACCATATAGGCTTGTCCCCGCCTCCCAACTAAAGGCTGAAACCGCTCTTAAGATTATGGGTGGCTTTCATAATGCTTCTCCACGTGTATGACGCTCCCACTTTAGTATGGGAAAACAGGATAGAATCCCCACCAAGATATTTATCCTTCAAAATTTTGCACCATAACTTATTAGAATTATTAATCAAACACCAACTCATTTACCACATAAGAGAGATATTTGTTGATCTAGCATCTCTCAAACCAAGGCCAACATATTGTTTGCTTCTAGTAAGAATGTCCCAGCTAACTAGGTTAAGGCTTCACATGTTAACACCACATCCCCACACAAAATTCCTCGCCATCTTGTCTATGTCATTATAGACATCTTGGGATAACCACATAACATGCATAGAGTAAATAGGGATAGAGGATAAAATTGATTTCGCAAGGCAAAGTCGATCAACCTTGTTAAGGAGATTTGTCTTTTAAGTAGCCATACGCCTCTAGATATTTTCTATGATAGGATTGAACACATCCCTTCCAACCATACCTTGGACAAGAAGAATCCCCAAATATTTTCCAAGATTACTCATCACACGCATGGAGCAAATGTTCATGAAAGTTGTCTTCCTTCTATTAGTGACATTCTTAGAGCACATAAATTTAGACTTTGCCTCATTGGCCTTCAAGCCCGAAGCCTGACAAAAATCATTTAGAGTATCAGACACCATCCTGACCTAGGAATTGGTCGCATTGTAGAACAATAACAAGAGAACATCATCCACAAATAAAAGGTGAGAGATTGTAGGGCCACCTCTAGAGAGCCTAACCGGATGCCAATCACCATGCTCAACTCTTTGGTGGATGCTCAATGCCAGCTTCTCCATGCAGTTAACAAATAAATAAGGAGACATATGATCACTCTATCAAAGCTCTCTCTTTGAATTGAAGCCATCAAGTCAAGAACTGTTCCAGAGTAACGACATCTGAACTGATCTGACACACCACATTATAAGATCCACAATGTTGTCATGATTAAGACTATTTAAGGATGAACTGAAATTTAATTAAGTTGTTTATGGGTGAATAATACATTAACTGAAATTCAATTAATACGAGGGACAGTGTTTAGAATTTAATTATTTAGGAAAACAAGGAAAAAAATTATTCTTATTTTGGGAATGACAAAATTCACTTCCATTATTAATTTTTGCATATAGCAGGAGTTTGGTCTCCGGCCAGTTAAAACCAGATGGACACTTTTGATGTACACTAAACAAATGTATATTTTTATAAAAAAATTAATTAAAAAAATGATATAGAAATAACTGGAAATATAAAGTACCATTATTAATAGAAACATATTGGCTAGAAAGGCCAACTTTATGAATGTATTATGTCTGTCTCCATGCAATTTATTGCTAAAAGAAAGACATGAATATTATATGTGTATCATCTCAATAGTCACAAGTCAGAATAGATGAAAAACCATGAATCATTCAAATCTTCATATAATATATTAATTTTTTAAATTAAAATGATTTTATTTCAAATTAATGATCAAATTAAGATTAGTCAAGTAATAATTTGTCATATAGTAGAAAATTCAATTGGTGTAGTTTTAATTAGGGGATGAGTAACACGGAAAATGTTAAATTTGTGATTTCTTTTTAAGAGTATTCATTATTCTTTGGTACTACTAAGAATATTTACTTACCTTAAGATTAATGAACTAATCTTTTTTGGATATATGATTGTCTTTCCAACAAGTGTTACTTTTCGAACATTGACTTTTTGATTTTTCTGGGGATGTCTCACATTACTAGAAAAATGTCCTGTCAATCTTAAGAACTGAACTTTTTACCTTTTGGTCTTTAATTTATGAGGATGTTTTACATAACTAAACAAATGTCTTGTTAGTTATCCCTCACCTATGACTAAAGAATTAAGTCATTCTAGAGTATGATTGTCCTTCTAAAAAGTGGCTCTCACAAATTGAATATTTGATTTTTTAGTCTATCTGAATTTTTGTGGTTTTGTAACATAGTATTTGTGTATTATCATGTACATGACTTTTTTTAAAATAACATTATTACATTTTTGTCCTGACATAAGTCTCTTGATGGTCTTGTTCCCACATCTCACTCAAATAAACTACTCAGATATTTTCCAACATATAGACCACACATCATACAAATGAATATATAACATGGCAGATTTCTAGCCCATCACCCATTTACCATTCTCCATGTTCAATGATTTAGCCAAATAACACCATCACGAGAGTATTAAGAAATTGAGTAAATATTTATTTCAGTTATTCATGTTTTTTTATCTTTTGATTTATTAAAAATGGAAAATCTAAAATGGTCTTCAATAATTTTATAGGTGAGTCAAATTAATTATTTTTAGGGTCAAATTAATTAATATCAAGTGTTATAAAGCATGCTAAAAATGATTAATTTGACTAACATTTGAAAATTTTGAAGATCATTATAAGTTTTTTAAATTTATGAGGGATCAAACTGATAAGATCAAAAATTAAGAAATTCGGGTCCATGTGTTTTATGGTTTTGTATTCTACATGGACCATCAGATCAAAAGGTCATTGCTCATAACATGATGGAGAGAATATATAAGTATATACGTGGAGCAAGAAGACACGACAGCAGTTAGTTTATTGGAGAATTGAGAAACCAATGCATAAGAAAAGGCCAAATGGCCTCTATAATTATGTGTGTGACGCCAACATGTTCTTAAACAAAAACAAAACAGTTCAACCTTTTGTAGAGCAAAAAAGGTGTCTGAATCTACCTGGAAATTGAGGTTAGTTTTGTCTTTTAAGTTATGGAAAAGACACAATCTAAAGAAACCAATGCATAAGATGGAATATAAACCAGTATTATTAATACCCCTTGGTATTCAAATGATAAGATACTAGTAGTATAACCAATGATTTATTAATTAAATCATATCGATAAAATTAGATATACATATATATTATATTAATTTTAATATTGAAAAATTATTAAAGAAGAAAATAATTACCTTTATTTTCATTTAAAAATTATTTTTAAGTCAAAACTGACCGGTATGGCTGATACGCTTCAATTGAAAACTGGCCGGTATGAACAGTTTTGACTAATATAATTGTATGACTGGTATAATTATTGTACCGTACCAATATTGAGGTCAGTTCATCGATTGGGTCGACATGAATCAATTTTTACAACACTGGTATAAACATATAGAAATGAAATGAGAGTTTAATATTTATGCATTGTTACTGTAAAAACATTTATATTCAGTGCACATCATTTACCATTAATTTGTATTACTTTTATTTCGGAGTCAATTATAGTTAACATATGAATGATAAATGATGTATCGACAATGTAAAAAAACATTTACACTGTTGTTGATCATAAAATGTTAGGATAAACCTACTAATTTGAATGGAAATTATTACATGGAGTAATAATCTTAATCACTAATAAATTAATTTAAATTACTAATATATAATTAATGATCAAATTTAGTTGATATTCTTAATCTTAAACCATATAAATTTTATTCCTAGAGGCAAAGTGAAGTTTGGCAATTTTTCATATTACTATATTAAAAAATAATTAAAATTTACACTTTTAGAAAATTGTCAATGACACTTGTAAGCATTTGCATCTAATATTGAAATTTTCTTTGGGTACTCTAAAGGTGTATTTGCAAATTGAGTTTTAGATGGGATGAAAAAAAATGGAAAACACTTTAGAATCATCTCATTAATATATTTTATGACTCTCATCTCAAGTTTTTCTCTTCTCATTCTTTCCATTTAAAATTGAACTCCCAAAATGACCATAAAGACATGTCTGTCCAAAGATAGTCCTTGGTATGTTCGTGATTGTTAATGCGTGGGGGAGTGATGAATGTGAGGAGGGGATTCAAACACGACTGCCCAAAAAAGGATTTTGTTGCTTCTCAAATTGGACAAATCTTATCTCATCTCTGTGTTTTGGGAAGGTAAGGCATCTCTAGATGTTTTATTCTCTCATCAGTCACTTTTACTCTTTTAGTAATTCTTTATTGTCTTTTGTTTCACTAAAAATTCATTTTTATAATTTCCTCTCACTGGAATCTAGGAAAGGCCAAACACTAATAATGGAGTCATGAACGTGATTTAAATATATACCATACTCTCTTATAATACATTTTCGACATTCTTGAATGAATTAGACCTATCTATATATCCATTATTACATATTAAAAAAAGATGATGTGGACCGCTACCTTAGATATTATGTTAATTTTTTATATCAATGACCACCCCTTGATATGAACCACTGTAAAAAAGTGATCGGTAACTAAATTAAAATTGGTAAGTTTGTACCTTTTTACCCATTGCATTACAGATTTAGGATGTTTCATTGTAGATTAACACCAACAAAATTGAAATTGGGAAGTTGATTTGATTATAAACAAATATATAAAGTCAATGGTTGTGTCATGAAATTGAGGCAAACAGAAAAATGGAATTGGTATTCAATAAAGTGGTATTTCTATACGTAGGCCGGCTATAGATTAGGTTGGGAATGAAGCAAAGGGGACAATGTTAAGGATAGTATTTCTATACCTTTATAAGTTGAATTTTAAAAGAAAATGAGAGAAAAGAGAAAATATGAGAACATGAAATATATTTATGAAATGATTATGAAAAAATTTAGTTTATTTTTCTTCCAATCCAACTCTTAAACGATGTGTGGAGAGAGGATTCATCACCTGTTTTGTTTGCCAATTTAGTAACATGGGATGTCCCCAATTAAAAGAAATTATTCACCTGTAGAATGTCTCTTCTTCTCAAGGTTCAAAAACATATATGTTCGGTCCAATTCAGTAATAATTCAATTTTATAATCAAATACCTCGCCTAGTAAATTCATACAACTGTCTATGTTGTAAAAACCTGTTCATGTTGGCCAGTTCAACTGATAAATCATTGACCTATCCCAATATTGGTATGGTATAATAATTACATCAGTCATCAGTGATGAATCTAGGACCTAGAAGCAGAGTGTGTAACATATTTAAAAGTTTAAATAAGAGTTTAAAATTTGTGCACTGACAGTGTAAAGTTCAGCACATCATTCATCATTGATTTGTATTATTTTTGTTTGAGAGTTAATGATGATTAATAAATCAATGGTGGATGATTTGCTGACAGTATAAAAACACTTACACTATCGGTATATATATTAAATCCTTAAAATAATGTATAGCATCGATTATAAAAAGAAAATATTAATGTCTAAATTACAAAATTTAAATATATTAATTAAATAAATAAAAATTTTCACTAAATATATTTAATCAAATAAATTACATTTCTCGTTTTGTAGTCAATTATTTGTCAATATTGTTGAATATAAACAACTAGATAATTATTCATTTATGCATATTCCATTCAATTACGCAACCTATTTTTTCACACTTTTCATAGTTGAAAAAGCTTTTTCTAGAATTTTATTATTAACTTCAGAAGAATATAAACTAATGCGTAAAAATGTATATTCCAATTTCAAAGTAACTTATCTTAAAGATTTTCATTCCTTTTAAAGAACCACATTCAACAATATTATGCATGTTAATGATATAAATTTCAAGTTGATTATTGAACACCACTAAATTAGTTGAACAAAAATCATGTGTATAAAAGTTTGCAAATTCAATGACAAAACTAAAGAAAAACTCAGATAGACTCAAATAAGATATACAAAAAAAAAAACAGTTAGATATTTGTCTCAGAGAGATGATCATGAAGTTCCTTAAGTTACATATGCCTAATATAATAAAATAATTAAACATAAGGATTATTATTTGTTTTTCACATGACATGTTATGTCATTTACAAAAAAAAATGGTCTCGTATAGTTATAAACAAGAGTGTAATATTTATATATGTTAGTGTAAAGATTTATATACAGTCACTATATCATCCAACACTAACTTGAATTACTTTTGTGAATAGTCGATTATTAAATAAAGATGAAGGATGATATAGTGACATTGTATAGAACTCTTACACTATCGATACATATATTTTTTCTATATAAATAATATACATATTATTTTCTAAAAATCAGGGTGTGCAATTTGCACACCCTACAATCAACATTGCACCGTCCCTGCCAGTCATGTAATCATACCAGTCAAAACTAGCCAAAATCGGTCATACTGACCGGTTTTCAATTGAACCGTACCAGTCATACGGATAGGTCATACGGACCGGTTTTTATTTAAACTTAATTTTTAATGAAAATAAAAAAATTATTGGCTTTTTATTGATTTTTCAACATTAATGTTAATATTATATATATATATGAATCACCGGTTAAACCACTATACCAGTACCTTAATCGGTTTGATGACTGATACGGTATTAATAACATTTTCTATCCACCTTTTTCTAACTCATCCACCTCATTACTAAGGAATGTTTTCTTATATACATAAAACTTCAAATCAAGTTTCTAAAACAGAAACAAATATTTGTCTGCTAAACTAACAATCAACCCATAGAATTGTTTATATTATCTTAAATATTTAATATAGGAATAAAAGTATGTGGAAAAATTATAGAGTAACGCTATATATATGAAATAAGGATTTGTTGTATTAAACTATATCTCAACTCATGCTTTATGCTAATAAAAAAATATTATGTTAGTTAAAAAATTAAATATTTTTTATTTTTGCTTCATGTTTTTGTATCATTGTCATTGTAAAATAAATATTATTCTGATATATATATATGGAGGAGAGATCCGTTTACACTTAGTTAAATTATACTAATTACACTCAGTTTCAGTTATTCATTTTCTTATATATAACAGACCAAATTGTTAAATGCAATAAATGATGAAAGAGAAAAATTAAAAAATTAAAAAAATTATTACATTCACTCTCATTTGATCTGTTAGATTTAAAATATTTGTACAAGTTTTACATTTCAATTTACTACGGGATACTTGTATATTTCAATTAGTAATACAAATTATATAGACACTTCACAAGTGAACTCAAATTACACGGATGGGATCACCTCCAGTCCCATTCTATTCATATATTGACATATAAAATTAACATGGACAAGAATTTGAGATGCTATTTTTGACTTGATATTAATAAAATAAAAATAAATTAAGATGTTATTTTTGACTTGTTGACAAATACTGATTGATGTGGGACATGAAGAGGAACTTTTCTGGGGACCCAAATTACCCTCCTACTTCCAAGTCTCACTTTCCTTTCCTCTCTCTATGTGTCCACTCTCTCTCATTGTCATATATATCTTTTGGTAGCTCCATCCATCAAATAGTTCCCACCGTTTCCACATCAAACCCATAATTATTACGCCTCTTTCAATATCAGAAATTCAGAACCCTTCCCACTTTCTCTTTTTCTCCATTCCCACTGCAGTTTCTGTCCCATACAAAATCCTCAAACTTCTCTAGTATTTTTCTTTTCTCCACCAAGCGATATAGAATAATGTCCATAAACCACTACTCTTTAGAAATTGCAGAAACAACAACACTGTGGTGGACTCAACAACAACAACATCAACCCATCTCAATTGAACAAATCTCAAACCCTTCTATTACTCGGCCCCACCACAACCATCATCACCAACCCACATGGTTCAATTCTCACTCTCAATTAACCCACAACAACCAAAACAACGATGAAGAACATGACAATAGTAACAACAGCAACGCCACCACCACCACCACGTCACAACAAGGAGCCGAGGAATACGAGAAGGAGCACATGTTCGAGAAGCCATTAACTCCGAGTGACGTAGGAAAACTCAACCGCCTCGTCATCCCAAAGCAGCACGCCGAGAAATACTTCCCTTTGGAAGCGAGTGGCGGTGGCGGCGACTCGGGCGAGTGCAAGGGCTTGCTTCTGAGTTTCGAAGACGAGTCAGGTAAATGCTGGCGGTTCCGTTACTCGTATTGGAACAGCAGCCAGAGCTATGTTCTAACTAAAGGGTGGAGCCGTTATGTTAAGGACAAGCGCCTAGAATCCGGCGACGTTGTTTTATTCGAGCGTCATCGAGGTGACGCTCGACGCCATTTTATCGGGTGGAGACGCCGCCGGACCAGTGAGGGAACCACCCCGGTGCATGTTTATAGGGCGGGACACGGTAAGAGTAGTGGTGATGGGAATGAGGTTGGTGGTGTGGGCTTAGGGTGGACCAGAGGGCTCTATCCCGCGCATGCTTATCCTACGCATCAGCACTTGCCATACCAACATAACTGTCTTCATGCAGGTATTTATAATGTTCATGGTGGCAGTTTAATTCTCATTGCATCCATTTTATATTTAAATATTTTGAAAGTATCATATCTACTTACTATGGTTGATGATCATTAGCACATAGATCACATGTTAAGTATGGACAATGGTCACGTATCTCACAATTTCATTGTCTCAGTGTTTCGTACCAATCAAACTTCACAAAATAATATTAAAATATTGATTTATGTTTTTGTAATTTTTTTAAATAAATAAAGTTTTTTCATTGGCTTGGGACACCAAATAATAAGACATTATGTGATCCCATCCATTCAGACATGTCTTATTTTGTATTACAATTGCTAATAGAAATTTTACTTTTATATTTTAAAAAATTTCTTTTATTCCATGACTATTTGTGATTGGTTCCGAATATAGAATGAGATATTTGTGATATGTGATCCTTGTCCCACTAGTAGGAAAGATGAGAGTTCATAAAAAATAAGATAAGAATTTGTTATCCCCAATCATGTCCTAAAATCTCCCAAACAATTCACAATAGACATATTTAAAGATAACATCATCCTAAAAAATAATAGAAAAATGAGGATGATATAACCTCTCTTAAACTTAATGATATGATATTCTTATTATTAAAGGTAAATACAAAAATCACAACTTGTTACTGTTGGTTCAACTACAAAAATAATATTAAAATATGCAAAATAAAAAGTGGCATAAGAAAATTATAATTCCTTAATCTCTCATAGTCATGACTCATCGCCATTATTTACCTTTACCCTGTCTTTCCATTTGTCACAATTTTCGTTAATGACACTGGGGTTGAGTTTAAAATCTACTCACGGTCAATAAAGTATATTATATTGTCAGTACATCATTTATCATTGATTTATATTTTGTTTGAAAGTCAACAATAATTAATATATGAATGATGAATGATTTATTGACAATGTAAAAAACTTACATTATATACATATTAAATCTTTTTTATTTTAAAAATTACACGCTCCATATCCTCTTAAGACAACAACTTAAATTCTGTGTAAATTTACTAGTTCTTAGATAAATAACGAAGGATGAATTCCTTCTTTTGCATTATTTTTCTAAAAATATCTTATTTTTTTCTTCCTTCAAGTACGCTGGTTGTATTTTTTATTATTTTTTAATAACCAAGAAGTAAACTTGTACTTTGTCCTAAACTGTTTCAAGAAGGACAAGAATATAAATAATTGCACCCTTGTGGAAATATGCCTAAAGGGTACCTTCCTAATTAGAAATGTTTTTGTATTACTAAGAATATTCTTTTAATTCTTTTTGGATAAAGAATTAATCAATTTTGGGTACATGACTATTCTTTCCAGCAACTGTCGTTCATATGAATCGAATATTTGATTTTTTGTTCACTCTAAAGATCTAACGGAGTCTTATACCACTATACTAACTATTCTCAATAAGATTTTAGTCATGAAAAATGTTGTGAGTATTTATTCTCAATAATTTTGAGATATTTTTTTGGTTTAAAAAATATTGAAACCTTTTGCCACAAGAAGGCCAATCCTTTGTTGGAGTCTTGGAGATATGTCTAGTACTATACCCTTCAAATAATGGAAATAATATAATTTTACAGTTTTAAATTTTTTAAATTTAAAAGTAAAAAAACTGGACCCTTAAAAATAAGTAGGTATCATATGTTAGCATCTCTATTTAGGTATAATTGAGAATGTATGCATATGAAGTGAAGAGAAATGATTTTTCTGTATTATTCAAGATGTGTACAACAAGTATATATAGAGAGCCTTAATGATTGAAACAATCAGATTCCTATAAAGTAGGAATTTTGAGATTTCCCTATAAACTAGGAATCGTAAATGCTAAGATTACTCATATTCTTTAACTACCTTAACTGATTCTTTATGGCAAGGGATTTGATTTGGTTGGATAATGATTGACTTCATTACACCCTCGCAAGATTGGATCACCACTAGTGACAACAAGCTTGTCTCAAAGTGGAGCAAATTTGGCGTTAGTTAAGGGTTTTGTGAGAATGTCTGCTATTTGATATTTGGTTGATATGTGAGATATTGTTAGCTTTTCCATTTGAACAAGTTGACGAATAAAGTGATAGTCAAGGGCAATGTGTTTCATGCGAGAGTGGAACAATGGATTAGATCATAGGTAGGTGGCACTAATATTATCACAGAATAGAGTAGGAGTGTGTGGTTTTATGCCAAGTTCTCCAAGAAGGTTGAGCAACCACATTATTTCAGTTGAAGTGTTGGTAACTAATCTATATTCGGTTTCTATGGAGGATCTAGCTACTGTTCTTTGTCATTTAGACAACCATGAGACTGGGTTTCCACCAAAGTAAATGACAAATGCAGAGGTAGAGGCTCTGTCATCCAAATTCCCTCCCCAGTCTGCATCATTGAAGGCATGTAGTGTTACCTGACTTGGTTTCTTGAGTGTTAAGCCATATTTGAGTGCAAGCTTGAGGTATCTGAGTACACGTTTAAGTTGTTGAAGATGAGTTTGAGTTGGTTGGTGCATTAATTGTGAGAGCTTGTTGATTGCAAAAGACAAGTTTGGACGAGTGAGTGTGAGGTATTGTAGTGCACCAATAATTGCTCTGAAACTTGTTGCATCTACTACTTAGAGCCATCATGTAGCTTGAGAGATGTGGATGTGCCAAGAGGAGTGCAACTTGACTTAGCACCTAGCATATTCAATTTTTCCAACAAATCGCGAATGTAGCAATGTTGAGTGAGTAGAAGACCTTGCTTAGTTGGAATGAGCTCAATTCCTAGAAAGTAGTAAGGAAAGCCAAGGTATTTGAGTGAGAACTTGAGTGATAATTCTGCCATGAAATTTTGAAGGAAGTTGTTGTTGCTGTCTATTAAGAGAAGATCATCAACATAGACCAAGAGGAAGGCTTTAATTCCATTTGTATTGTAGATGAACAAAGAGCTATCACTGAGGCTAGTTTTAAATCCATATCAGAGAATAAATGCTTTAAGTGATTCATGCCAAGCCCGAGGTGCTTGTCTCAAACCATAAATGGCCTTTATGAGTTTGCAAACATGATGAAGGAAATCATTGTGCACAAATCCTGGTTGTTGTTGCATGTAAACATGTTCTGTGAGAGAGCCTTGTAGGAATGCATTGTTGATATCTAGTTGGTGCACAGGCCATTGGTAATGAAGAGCAAGGGTGAGGACAACCTTAATAGTTTGAGGTTTAAGCATTGGTGAGAATGTTTCTTTGAAGTCAATGACAAGTGTTTGTGTGAAGCCTTTGGCAACTAGTCTGGCCTTGTATCTTGCAATTGTACCATCTGGATTTATTTTGATTCTAAATAGCCACTTGCAGCCAACTAAGTTCTTTGATTCCACCCTAGGTACTAGGTTCTAGGTACCATTGTTCATGAGTGCATCAAATTCTACTGAACAGGCTTGTCTCTAGTGAGGAATCTTGAGAGCTTGAGTGACTGTCGAAGGTTCAAGGTTCTCTGGTAGGGCATGTTTTGTGGCAGTGAGTATTTGCTTGGGCTTGAAGATGTTGTTTTGTGATAAGGTGGTCATAGGGTGGCTTCTGCTGGATTGAATTTGAGGTGGTGGGTTGGTAAGGCAGGTCTGATTCTGTGGAGATGGTGTTGGTGTTGTGGTAGTGGGTTGGTTAGTGTGTTGGACGTCAAGAGTATGTGGTTGTGCTATGTTGGAGGGGGATGGGTATGCGATATGTTTGAGAGGAATGATGGAGGGAAGTATGGCTTCAGGGATAGGAGCAGGGTGATTCAGTTTGGTTTGTGTGATTAAGGAGACATAAGGAAAATAGTTCTCAATGAATTGTACATGTCTTGAGATGTAAACTCTGTTTGATAGAGGTTCAAGACAAAGATATGCACATTGATTTTGTGAGTAGCCAAGGAAAATGCAAGGTAGGGATCTATTTTGAAGTTTATTGTGTATGTAAGGCCTCAACCATGGAAAGCATAAACAACCAAAGGAATGGAGTTTGTTGTACTCAGGTGCTTGTTTGAACATCACTGTGAAGGAGGTCTGCATTTTTAGCTTAGCAGTAGGCATCTTGTTGATGAGATGTGTAGCTTTGAGGAAAGCATATGACCAAAATTGAGCTGGTAGGTTGGCATGGTGTAGTAGGGCTCGATCTATTTCTACTATGTGCATGTGTCTTCTCTCTGTTGTGCCATTGACCTCAGGTGTGTGAGGTGGACTTGTAAGATGAGTGATGCCTTGTGAAGCCAGGAAGTGTTTCAATTTTATAAACTCTCCACCATTATCAGAGAATAATGTCACAATTGGTAAGTTAAAGTACTTTTCAACAATAGCTTTAAATTGAACAAAGATGGAAAATACATCTTATTTGTCATTGGGTATAACCAAACATATTTAGAGAAATGATCAACTAGAACTAAGTAATAAAGTGAGCCATTTAAAGACTTGGTAGGAGCAGGGCCCCATACATTAGAGTAGATGAGTTCCAAAGGTTTAATGCTGTGAAGATGATGACTTGAGAATGGTAGCTTGTGACTTTTGGCACAATGACAAGAGGTGAAATCATATGAGACATGAGCTCTTATTGGAATAAAGTTGTGATTTTCCAGATGCTTGATTATTTTGACTGAAAGGTGACCTAGTTTGTGATGCCATGTTGAAGTAGACTGAAGACTAGTGAGGTGAGCATGAGGTAAAGCAGTGGTGTTGGTGGTTGACGGTAGATGGTAGAGGTCCCGTTTAAGAGGTCCTTGGAGTAGTGGTTGGCCCGAATTCAAGTCCTTAACAATGAAGCAATCAAAGAAGAATTCAACAGAACATTGGTTAGTTTGGCATAGTTTAGAGACAAATACAAGATTAGTTGCTATATTTGGAACACATAAGACTTGTTTAAGAGATAAAGATTTAGTGTTGCTTGGTATTGTAGTGTGGCCAATGTGAGTGATTTTCAAATCTGAGCCATCTCCAACAAGGACTTGATTTGATCCTGGATATGTGTTTGCCAATGTCAATTATTGTAGATCTTGAGTAATGTGGTGTGATGCTCCAGTGTCCATGATCCAACTAGAGTTCTGCATTGGTGGGTGATGAGTAACCATTTGGACTGATGGTCTTGGTCCATGCTTCTTAAGATAGACATTGATTTTGTAACATATCTTTGCACTATGGCTTGGTCTTTCACAGAATTGGCATATGACTTGTTTGTCTGAATTGTGTGTGATTGAAGGTGTTGGAGCATTGAATTGAGGTTTATACCTTTGTTGCCCTCTGGACCTTGTAGTTGCATTTTCTGTAGGTACTAGTGGTCTGGATTGATGTTGGTTGTCACGAGATAGAATTGTTTCAAAATCCATTAACTTCTCATGAAGTTCAACATAGGTGATTAGAGTTTTTCTACTACATAATGCTGCAAAGATTTCTTTGTAGTATGCACTCAGACCATTTAATGTGTGAATAACTAAATCGGTGCTATCCAGAGGGCTGTCAATGATGGCTAGCTCATCAGCAATAACTTTGATCCCTTGAAGATAGGTAGCCATAGGTTATGTGCCTTTTGTGAAAGTAGTGATGCGTTTATTTAGGGCCATGATACGCACTCTAGATCTACTTGCATAAATAGTTTTAAGAGTCTCTCATGCTTGTTTGGCAGTTTGACCCGTGCGAAGGTGGGTAACAATAGTTGCAGCCACATATGAGATAATTCCATGCAGGATGAGTTGGTCCTGACGAATCCAGTGAGTGTATGATGGATTATGAGGGATGAGTTTTCGTCTAGATGTTTGGATGGACAAGGTATGCTGCCATTGATGTAGCCTAAGAGATTATATCCTGTTAGAAGGGATATGAATTGTAGACACCATGCTGAGTAGTTGTCTCCATCAAGCTTGATGTAAAGTTGAGAGCCAACATGAGAACAACAAGTCTATCAATGTTGCTAAAGGGAGTTGTTTGGAGTGGCCTCGATTTCAGATGTGGAGGAACTCATGATGTTGTGAACAAGACAACAAGAGTGGATCGAGAAAAAAAATGCAGTTATGCTTATACTGCTCTTGATACCATAAAGAGAATTGATTTTTTTTGTATTATTCAAAATGTGTACAACAAGTATATATATAGAGCATTAATGATTGAAACAATCAGATTCCTATAAAGTAGGAATTTTGAGATTTCCCTATAAACTATGAATCATGAGTGTTAAGATTACTCATATTCTTTAACTGCCTTAACCGATTCCTTATGGCAAGGGATTTGATTTGGTTGGATAATGATTGACTTCATTATGAAGAATACACTAATACGAATTATATGTACCAAAAGTTTTCTATCCTTTTATACCAATTCAATGATATTTGGTCAAATACCTAAATATGTTGGTATAACAATTAATGAGAAATTAGATGAGATATATTATTTATTACTAGGTGAAATCATATTGGATTAGTATCGAGATATATAACTTTTTGTATAGAGGACTCAGTTTAAGAATATACACTCATCTGCTTAATGAGTACAGGACTTCTTTCTTCTTCTAATTTTGCCTTTTCAAAACAAAATCTTGCAGGTTCAGCAAACTAGGCGGCGCCATTTTATAGTTTGTTTACTTTTTTAAATGTGTATGCAATTGTGGTTATATTACGTTAATCCCACTAATGGAAAATACAACCATAATTATCATCTCGTGAAATTGTAAGATTGAAATCACAATTATGATTGCATAATCCAATTTAAAGTACCAATTCATCTCCATCTGATTTGGAAGTTTACAATTATAGGTAGACGGTCCGAAGGTCAGACACAAAGGGCAAAACCAATGAGAAATATTTCCAGTTCAATTTCAACTTCAAGTTCAAATTCAAGGGTGCTTAGGTTATTTGGAGTGAACATGGAATGTCAACCTGAATATGATTCAGGACCCTCCACACCTGAATGTTCATACAATATGCCATTAACTCAGGGCCCAGATACCCTACAATTATATCACCATCATCAATCTTACTCTTCTAATCCCCACCCTCACTTGGTAAGTCAACAACCATAATACTACTAGATATTCCACCCTTTGATTGAATTATGGTAAAGTATGAAATAAGTACGGGGCTACCATATGAATATCTCACGTCTAATTACAATAATTTAGCAATCTCTCTTATGATGATCTAGGTGGAGTTCAAATCATTTTTTGATAATGGATTCTCTTAACTTTTTTTTGTCTGCTAGCTTCTGGTTAAAGATATACAATTATGTATCCACATGATTAATTTTAATTATTTCTAATCAATGAATTAATGTTGTCATTAACAAGGAAGGAGTTGTTATTGTTCTAGTGAGATTCATACAAAATGGCAATTAGGGTTTTATGTTTTTTATTTTGTACGGGGATCTTGATTCTTGATGCTTGCTTTCAACCCGACATTTCAATTTATCAACAAAGGTGTAATACCACAATGCACTTCTGCTCTTTCTATTATTGTTTAATTGGATTTCTGTCATTAAACAAATTTGTCATATTTTATCAGGAAAGGAAGAATTTATTTTTAAGATTCTCAAGTTCTTATTTTTTGCACAAAATTCAGAATGTCACTGTATAATTTCAATACGTTGATTTAAGAAAAGATAAAATTGAGTAATACAAGTGGTTCATAACAACTTCAAGTGATAATGTGAATAAAGATGTGGATTCTTGCAATTAATTCTTTTTTGAGGATGATAAAATATATTATATTAATGGGAGTAAAAGCTACCCTATCTCCGAAAAATCATATCATACCGGAATAAGATATTAGTTTAATAGTGTAAAGCTTTACTAGATTCTTAATATACCAAAAAAATTAATGATGCAATTTTAGAAATAACACTTGTCAAAGGAACGGCTACATACTCCAACATGTATTATTTTCTTACTCAAAAGATAAGGAGAGATACCTTTGATATTAAAAAAAAAATTAGATCGTAGAGAGATACATGGGTTTGTAACCCAATAAATAACATAAAAATTAATTCTTTGCGATCTAGCATTGACACAAGCCCACGGTCTCATTTGAATCAATTCACAAAGGAAATTTAAACGTTCCATTATATCATTTGAATCAATTCACAAAGGAAGTTTAAACTTTCCATTATAAAATTAAAATGAAAAGGTAGGGTGGAGATGAAGAGGTAGGTGAGAGATGAAAATGTAGTATTATAAATAAAATGAAATAAGAAAGAGAAATAATTCGGATATGAAAAATGATTTCAATCCCATCTAATGTTCAATGATTATTACTTTATAATAAGACCAATCACTAATTAATATTAAATTATTAAAATATAAAATTTTTAAAAAGTAAGGATGTGGTGTGGAAGATAATAATAGCATATAAAGTTGTATGAGGGAAAAAATGAGAATGAGGTGACATGTGACTTGAAGGAGTTTTATTATTATATAGTTAATAGATAAATTATTAAAATATAAAATGTATAAAAAGTAAGGATATGGTGTGGGAAGGTATATAGTTGTAGCATAAAATATTTTAGGAGGGAAAAAATAAGGAAAATATAACATGTGGTTTGGAGGAGTTTTTATTATTATATTTATAATAAATTTTAAGCAGTCAGAGAATACAGCTTAATTTACATATTAATAACGTGCTATTAAAATTAAATATTTGGTATGAATAAACATATTAATTATTAATATCAGTGTAAGTTTAAATGACTCTTAAACCTTATAAATAATAAATTATTGAGTCTTCATGAATGACAAATAGTGCTAAATGTTTTAATGAGTTATCTCATTGTGCAAATCAAAGATATAGACAAATGAAAAGGCACTAAAGAATAAGTACAATTTTGTATAACACATGTAATATTATACTAACAAGATTGAAAAGTTATCAAACTCATAACTTGTGTATTAGAGAATATATATTAGAGAATAAAGATTTGTGTTGTTGGTTATTATTGTTGTTCTTCTATCACTACCAAAATAATGCATCTTAGCCATGTTTCAGTAGCCACGGGTTTAGAAGATGTGGTTAAAATATTAAAAATAAGCAATTTTAGACAAGTTTGGATTCCAGCTTTCATTTTATCATTTTTACATTCTCTCACTCGCTGCTTTCTCCTTCCTCTTTCTACTTCCTCCTTCTCCTTCTTCCTTCTCCATCTTCTGTTTCGTTCTCTTTCTCGTTTCTCATTCCATAAAGCATTTAATCCTTAAATTAGGTTTTCAATATGCGATTCAGAAATTTGTTTCTTCCGCTCTCAGATCTAAACAAGTTTTAGTACCAGTTTCCAATTCCAATTTTGATTTCGACTTTGATTCTTGATTTGATGATTTTATAATTTTGGTTTCGACTTTGACTCTCAAAGCTTCTCCCATCAACACTCAAAGCTTCTTCACAGGTATATAACATGTCATTTTCAATTTTATAATTTTGTTTCAAATTTTAGGAAATATGATTCTTTCAATCTCAATCCCTAATTTCAACTACTTGATGTTTGATTTTTTCCATCTTTAGTTATTGTAGTTCTGGTATTAGTTATTTTAGGAAATAGTGACACCCCCTCGAAAGAGATCGAATCATTGAATCAACGATTGAAGCAAAACGATTTGGAGCTTGAATCATTGAGGGAACAGTTGAAACACAAAGGATTTGAAAATTTCGATGTTGCATAAAATGGTAGCTTCGTTGAAAAAGAAAAGAAAAAACAAATAGGTTTACTCTTGACATTGGAATGGTGTTGGATTGTTTGATCAGCGAATTCAAGAGCATGTTTCATCTCAGGTGATTCTTATTAAGTTGTGGCAATGACTTATAATAGGTTTGATAGAAATCTTACAATTTTGATACATCATATATAATTCCCATGACTGCTGAGTTTGGGTTCCAAAATGTCATAAGTTTTGGTTTGCCTATTCAAATTAGGAACTAAGTTTTTGTCTCTGGGAAATGGAATGATGAATGTTGTGTTAAGACCGAACATTTTAGTGCTGTAATTTAGTCACTAATGAATTTTTGCCCCTGGGATTAATGATTGATATATATGCATAGAAGGATATTATATTAAAAATATGAAAGCCTTTATCATTCATTCTCCCCTTTTTGTTGTAGACTATGAGATTGATTAATGATTCCTCATTTTGATTGTGGTTGTTGTAATGAGTAATCATTTCCTTCTTCACCATTTCTGATTATTAGAAATAGATATAGAGGAATTATTAGTAATTCAGAATTGGGGTAACAATACAATATATGTATGGTGAGGTAAAGAAAAACTTAGAATGTAAACCAATTAACCTGTTTAGAAAAAGGACATTGGATGGATATTGAGCTTGAACAACCATGTAAAAAACTGTGTGTATTATGTTTATTGCTGCAATTTTCTGCTTCCTATGTTTGTTTGGGTTTGTTGATGTACACAAAGAGAGTAAATATATGGATGAGGGAGAGTAATATATCATAATGTTGCTGGTGCATGTAGCATGGCAATAGGAGAGTTTGTCTCTGTGTATACTCAATATGACAGAGATGGCTAAGATTGAAAGAGAGAGGGAAAATAATAATAACAATATTAATGAACTGAATGAAGAAGCTCAAATGGAGAAGTTGCCAAATCCATTACCATACAGGTATTTAAATTTATATGGTTTCATTTCTTTTAATTGTATACTTACTTTTTACCATCCATTCTCAGTTCTTGGTTGATATTCTCCTCATTTAATTGAAATGTAATATATAGTAGTAATTGATTATACATACTGATATATGTGCTTATGAGCAGGAGAAACAAAGCACTTGTAAAGGAGTTAAGTGTACCACCTCCTGGAGCAAAAGACTTGTATTTCCCTAGTCAGTATTCTCAACCAACTATGGGACAATTTAAATCATGCCTATGGAAGCAGTATCTTACTTATTGGAGGAGTCCAGATTATAACCTTGTCAGATATATGTTTACCTTGCTTGTTGCTCTAGTGGTTGGAACTGTATTTTGGAAAGTTGGCACAAAAAGGTTTGAAAGTTGCTCTACTATGATGAAAACTAACCCCTTTTTCAACCATTTTGTTCATGGTTTTAGTTAAATTTTTCTTCTCATCTTTTTACAGGAGCAACTCTGGTAACTTGACCACCATTATAGGAGCAATGTATGGCTCTCTCTTTTTTGTTGGTGTTAACAATTGCCAAACTGTTCAACCAGTTGTAGCCATTGAAAGAACAGTATTCTATAGAGAAAGAGCTGCTGGAATGTATTCTGCTTTACCTTATGCCATTGCACAGGTTAGAGGATATATTTCCTTCAAACAAGAGTTCCAAAGATAGCATTTTCAACCCATGATTCTTTTGTTAATAAGTACTTCAAATATATAAAACATGTTAAATGGAAGGATAAAAAGGTATATACTTTTTTCCAATATATTTCTCTTATTATGCTGACACTGCTATCTCATTTGCAGGTTATTATTGAAATACCATATTGCTTTGTTCAAACTATGCTTTTCTCATTCATAGTGTATGCTATGGTGAGCTTTGAATGGCAAGTGGCAAAGGTGTTTTGGTTCTTATTTGTGAGCTTCTTTACCTTCTTATACTTCACATACTATGGTATGATGACTGTTTCCATTACACCAAACCACCAAGTAGCATCAATCTTTGGAGCTGCATTCTATGGACTCTTCAATCTCTTCTCTGGTTTCTTTATTGCTAGACCAGTAAGTACCACTCTACTTTGGATATAATATAAATAATAATACATTTTTGTGTACCTATATGATATAATATATAGCATGAACATATTGGATAACTCTTGTAATGTTTACTAACATAATTCCTATAACAACTTTGCCATTTTCAGAAAATTCCTAAGTGGTGGGTTTGGTATTACTGGATTTGCCCAATTGCATGGACTGTGTATGGATTAATAGTGTCACAATATAGAGAAGCTCAAATTAATATTGTTATATACTCAATATTGTTATATACTGAATGAAGAAGCTCAAATGGAGAAGTTGCCAAATCCATTACCATACAGGTATTTAAATTTATATGGTTTCATTTCTTTTAATTGTATACTTACTTTTTACCATCCATTCTCAGTTCTTGGTTGATATTCTCCACAATGTGCATCAAACCTTACACATTTTTACCCTTGTGGAAGAGAAGTTCATATATGATCTACCTAATAGATTTGTCAAGTGCATCAAACCTGAGGAAAATGTTAAGTTAAGATGAACCACATGATGTTTGGTATGTCTCTCTACATATTGTTTGATTTACTTAAGTGATTGTAATCATCATGATTTACTTAAGGTGGAGTAGGTGATCACAATGAAGACAAGAGTAAAACATTAGAAGACACAAAGAAGAAGGTTCGTCAGCTCCAAGAATCATGAACAAGGTAATATAAACAATAAACAATAAACTTGACATGTTTGTTTTCTCATGGTAATAAACTATGATCAACATTGAAGATATTGGACTAGTGTTACTAGTTCATGATTTAAGATCTTATAAATTTCTTTAGTACCTAATTTCTTATTGCAGGGAATTGCTTTCTTATGAGGAAAATGTTAATATTATTAGCTAATTGATTAAACCCTATTCTTTCCTTATTTCCCTACCATTCCATTCTCTAATAGAAATATTAATGCTTGTGTATTTATCTTTCCCCATAGTTTTAACCAAATTTGGAATGTTTCAACAAATGGTTTGAATGATACATATATTATGTGAACTTATTAATGCTCATGTATTTGTGAATTATTTTAAGATGAATGTGATTAAAATTTGAGATATTGAGTCTAATTTCTTAGTATTAATTTTTCTACAAATTTCAATTAATATCAATTATTAATTTCTTTTTATTTAATTTCTTAGTATTACCTTTTACCAATGTATTATTGAATATAAATATTGTTACACAATCGGCGCAACAGGAAGAGGAATATGTATGAAAATAGAATAAATCGTAACTAATTTAATTAGCCACGGTTGAAGTGTGGTAATCATTTGTACAAACATTTCTAATGCTAAATCCTCAAATTAGCCACGGTTGTTACTGTAGCAGAACAAATAGAACTATGGCAAATTAAATGTTACCACACTTTAGGGAAGCATAGCTATATTGCAAAATGACTGTGGCTAATATTTAGCAACGCCATTGATTGCTTAACTTGCGGCGACCATGGCTAACACAATTAGCTACGGTTTTTATGAACACTAGCCACGGTTGTGACCGTGGCTAAAGGATATTTTTGTTGTGGTGTATTAGCTTTACATAATATATAAATATATAGTTTTTTATCCCAACTCTTTTACATTAGCTTAAACTCATAACTTGTATTGTTGTTTTCTAGAGAAAAGACTCACTCCATTGGAATATGAGCTATTGCACAACAGTCTTCACATTGTTGAATATCATCAATGTCCATATTCTATTATTGAGTTGGAGGCGCTCCTTAGTCTAGTATTATTGAATGTTCAACAAGCTCAAGCAATGCCTGAACTTGTCTATGATAATCGACTTAGTTAACATACCAATTGCATTTTCTGAAGTGTGTACCTTGTGCAATAGTATTTGCCCATAAGTCACAAACTCTCTGATATTGTAAAATCTCACATCAATATGCTTTAGTCCTACCAAGATACATCTAGTTTTTTATGAAGAAGTTAACATTGTGGCTGTTATAATGCAACAGAACTCAACCTTGCTCAATGCCTAATTCATTTATCAGCCTCATAAGTCACAAATTTCCTTAGAAGCTTCACCAGTTGCCATGTACTCTGCTTCACTGTGGGCATAACAACAACAAACTGAACTAATGATCTTCACATAATTCGTCCGCCTGCAAAGGTGAAGACAAACCTTGTTGTTGACCTTCAATCATTCAAGTCATGCATAGTCTGAATCAACATAACCAACAATTAAAGACTTACTCTATTGGGTGCCAAACATGATGCCAAGACCCGTAGTTCCCTTCAAATATCTTAAAGTCCATTTGACTATTTCTCAATGTTGCTTCCCTAGTTTTGACATATACTTATGAATTTGACAAAATGAATATGTCAAGTCTGGTCTAGTGCAAACCATCACATATATCAAGCAATCCACTATACTGGCATATGGAACCTTTGATATTTACTTATTCTCTTTATCTATCTTTGGACAATGATATAGGGAAAGCTTCGAGTAATTTTCCAACAAAGTGCTCAATACTTTAACATTCTTTATATCAAATTTTTCTAAGATCTTTTCAATATAGTTTTGATCTGAAACCCATAGTTTTCTGGCTCATCTGTCTTTGAGAATCTCTATTGCAAGAATCTTCTTAGCAGCCCCTAAATCTTTCAAGTCAAACTCCTTACCCAATATGACTTTTATCTCATTAATATCAACCAAAGGATTAGTAGCAATCAACATAAAGTAGCAGAAAATAAAAGAGCTAGAATCAAGGCTTCTCACATAAATACAACAATCATACTCATAATACTTGAAACCAAGCTTCAATATGTAAGTGCCAAACCGCTTGTACCACTACCTGGGAGACCGCTTCAACCCATATAAAGACTTCTTTAACTTGTAAATCAAATTGTAAAAATGAGATTGCAACTAAGAGTGGGTGAATTAGTTGACTTAAAATTATGGCCACTTTTTCTGCAAAATCAAGAGTTAAAGTGCAGCGGAAAATATATGCAGAAATTAAACAGATAAATAATCAAAGAGATAAGGGAGAAGAGAATATGCAATTATTTTTACACTAGTTCACCTTCTTGTCCACCGAAGGCTACGTCCAGTACTCTTGCAGCACAAGAAATTTCTTCACTAAAGATTATGTGTTGCAATTACAATATCTCACCCCGAGATCTCTGTGTGCCTTACACACTCCCTAATCCTTATTCACTCTTGGAAAAACACATTTCCAAGTGATATTATAATCCCCTTTCTTATCACACCATTGTGAAAGAAAGTATTCTGCAATAGATATGAAGAATGTACAACAATGGCAGATTGCCTTTACAAGTTTGAAAGTAATATAACTTGCAAATCAATCAACTCTTTTGTATACTTAGTAATAATGGTCTTTATAACATGGTTAACTTTGAAACACTTTACTTTAAATTCCTTAAAATCAACTTTGAAAGTTGAAGAACTAGTTGCCAAATGTGCAGAAAATAATTTCAGAATGTGTGTAAGAGCTTTTAAAATTTGTACGAGAGTTGTGTGTTGTGTTGTGAGATTCAATGCCTTTAAATAGAATTTCCAATCACCCATTGTGCCTCTACGAAAAGGTAGGAATAGATTGGAGTGAAGACATTTCTTTTGTGATGAAAACCTTTCATTTTGAAATCTAAAATATAATATAACAACTCTCAATAATCGATTACAACCAGTGGGTAATCGATTACCCAAACATTCTGTCCACTGGGCATTTAAATTCGATTTAGAGTAATCGATTACAGCCAGTCAGTAATCGGTTACTCAACCTCATCAAAAACTGGTAATCTGTTACTCAAAGACAATAATGGATTACTCTGATCAGTTTTAAGTAGGATAACTCTTTTCTTAGACACGTAACCTGTTACTTAGATGCAGTAACCCGTTACACACTATTTTTGAAAATTGTTTTGAGTATATTGAAGTGTTTCAATTTTCTTTTCAAAATAGTTTGAGCATTACTACTATTGTATATTCAAGAGTATAAGATAGAAGTACCTATTTAGACTTAGACTAGTTTGTCTTGAAGCTTTGTCTTCATAAGTATTCTTACTTTTCTTCTATTTGGTGATGTTGGTGACTTCATCAAAACTGTGTCAAGGTCATGAGCAAATATCTTCTTCACAATCTCCCCCTTTTTAATGATGACAATCAATATCTTCTTTAACAGTGTAGTTTTCTGATAGCAGCATGCTTTGAGATATGTTAAGATGACTTGAGTATGCTCCCCCTATTTTGTATGCTCCCTTTTCATTTGGAGGTATGTTCCTGAAATGTTTTAAACACAAAATACACTCTCCCAACTTTTCTCCCCCTTTTGACTTCATCAAAAAGTAAAAAGCCAAGAGAGCATAATATATATATATATATATATATATAGCATACATATCGATAAGATATAAAATAAACATCGCAATGTATCATAAAACATAGATGTGCAGATATTTGTTCATAAATAACAACAACATAAGGCAAATTTTGTCTGAAAATATGAAATGATTAAAACTAGAAAATTAGTAAATTATTCAGAGACATACATCAAAACAAACAAAAATCCTAGACACAATTTAAGACTCAGACTCAGATCAGTCTTCATCAACGTCCAAGCTACTCAGCTTAGAAGAGAGACAATGAAGTTCAAACTGAAATTTTTTATTATGAGTATCAAAGGCATCCACCCGATTAGTGATGTAGCCTCGAAGAGAAAGCAACTTGTCCATAATCATATGATTTGAAGGCATGATAATAGATGAGGAAGATTGAGCATGAAACTCAAAAGGTTGAGGTTCAGGATGATTAGGATTGGTAGATTTTGGTTTATCAACAGGTGCATTCGGTCTATCAGATCGATGCTTATAGGTGCGGCGGTCATGAGGATCTATGGAGAAACCCATTTTGTGGACAACATCCACATCAATCTTGCTTTCGCGAAGATTTAGAGCGACTTTGGTTTCACCATTAGTAGAAACACCGAAATGTTCAAGAATATTGGTTATGAAAATTGCATAGGGCAGGGGGCTTTGGGTTCCTCGAACATTCCACATTTGTCTCATTATCATATGAGTTCAATTGATTTTGATGTTAAACTTCATAGAGTACATCAATTGAAGTTCTATGTCACTAATTTTGAGAATGGTTTCAAAATTTTGGTAAAATGACATAGCTCATAAAATAATGAAGCAAACAATCTTCAAGTTTGAGATGCTCAACAGATAATATATCTCTATTTTTAACGGTCTCACCAAAGTCCTGTTGCTTACGCATTTCTATTTCATTTTAGAAATTCTACACAAAGAATGGTAGAAATATTTTCGATCATAGTCATCCCATTCACGTACGAGGCTGAAACTTGTTATGCTACCTTGATAGGGTATGTTACAGAACAATGAACTAAAAGTTTTCAAATCCAAAACAATGTTTTTTCTTTTCACATAGGAAGTAAGATGATTTTTCTGAAAGTTCATATTGCAGTAAAATACTCGAACAAGTTCAGGAGTAATGACGTTAGTTTTACAGCAAAAGTCAAAAAGATTTTGTTGTCGTAAAAAATAAGGAAGAAAATTTTCAAACTCAAAATTCCCTACATTACCGTATTTCGGAGAAAGGATGACTCGACCATGAAAGTGCTCCTCAAAGACTTTACGTTGCTCATCATTAGCAAGAAGCTTTGTCAATTCTAGAGGGTTGGACTCTAAAGATGAAGTTCCTTGGTTTCTTTGAGTCACTTTTGTGCATTACTTCTTTGATCTAGAAGAGGAAGCCATGGATTGAGGTTTTTGAGTTTTTAGGTTTTGGAGATTTGGGGGTTTTGATTTAAGCCACTAAACACGAAAATGATGGTGTAGAAGCGTTTAGAGTTTACAATGTGATATGAATAGACACAAAAATAACCTAAAACGGATCAAAAATGAAGATTTTAGGGATTGAGAGGGTTGAGCACGAGTTGAGGAAGAAGATGAGTTTGAAAAAAAATTGAAAATGCAGAAAAATCACATATATAACTCCACAGAGTAATCAGTTACTCAATTTGAATAATCAGTTACTCAAATAAAAAAAATTAAAATTTTCAAACAATAGCTTTGAGTAATCGATTACAGTATTTGCGTAATCGGTTACTGGAACTCCTTATTTAACTCTGTAGTCGATTACTCTCCAGTGTAATCGATTATTGATCCCATAAAAAATTTATTTTAAGCACACTAATGGTATGAAAATGATTTTTGACCCAAAATTTGAAATTTTTAAACATAAATAAGCACTTTTAAGTACAAGTAGGCGTGAGATAAACATTATGAAACACACATATAATCATATAATCATGTTAAGATAGGTAAGCTTCATCAAGAATGTCTAATTATCGTCTAATTTTGTAAAAGGTACTTTAGCCAATGGTTTAGTGAAAATATCTACTAGTTGGTTATGAGTATCAATGAATTCAACGATCACTTCTTTCTTTTGGACATGGTCCCTAAGGAAATGATGCCTTATATCTATGTATTTGGTTCTAGAATGTATAACTGGATTCTTTGTGAGGTTTATAGCACTAGTATTATCACATCTCAGAGGAGTGCAACCTAAGTCTAAGCCATAATCTCGTAATTATTGCTTAAGCCACAACAGTTGGGCACAACAACTACCTACTGCTATATATTCAGCTTCAGCAGTGCTTAGGGAAACGCATGCTTGTTTCTTGCAAGGCCAAGAGACTAAAGCATTTCCTAAAATGTGACAAGTACCACTTGTACTTTTCCTCTCAGTTTTTCATCCATCAAAATCTGAATCTGAATAACCAACCAAAATCATATATACTTCCTTTTGGATACCACAACCCGATGTCAGTTGTGCCTTTAAGATATTTCATGATTCTCGTAACAACAACTAAGTGTGATTCTTTTGGTTTAGATTGATAGCGTGCATACAGACATACACTAAACATGATATCAGGTCTAATGGTAGTTAAGTATAAAAGAGATCCAATCATACCTCGATACTTTGATATTTCAATGCATTTTCCAGCTTCATCTGTATCGATGTAAGTACTAGATCCCATAGGAGTAGCTATTGACTTGCTGTCGTCCATATCGAATCTTTTCAGCAAATCTCTGGAATACATGGATTGACTTACAATAATGCCATTATCAAGTTGTTTGATTTGTAATCCAAGGAAGTAATTCAACTTCCCCATCATGGACATTTCAAACTCTCCTTGCATCATTTTGCCAAAATCACTACACAAAACTTCATTAGTAGAACCAAAAATAATATCATCTACATAAATTTGAACAAGAAGAGTATGGAGATTTATTTTCTTTATAAATATGTAGTGTCGACCTTCCCTTTGGGGGATCCTTTTTCAAGTAAAAAATTGGTTAGACGATCATACCATGCGTGTGGAGCTTGCTTCAAGCTATAAAGAGCTTTCTTTAATTTGTAAACATGAGAATGATGTTTGTAATCTTCAAAACCAGGAAGTTATTCTACAAACACTTCTTCTTGAATATATCCATTTAGAAAAGCACTCTTTACGTCCAATTGATATAGCTGAAAATTTAAAGAACATACATATGCAAGTAATAGCCTAATAGCTTGAAGTCTAGCAACTAGAGCAAATGTTTCATCAAAGTCTATACCTTCTTCCTGATTGTATCTTTGGGCTACTAGTCTAGCTTTATTTCTAACAATAATACCATTTTCATCAGATTTATTTTGAAATACCCAACAATTTCCTATGACATGCCTATTTTTAGGTCTTGGAACAAGTTCCCAAACTTCATTTCTCTCAATCTGGTTTAATTCTTCTTGCATCGCAAGAATCCAATGTTCATCCTCGATTGCATCATCAATCTTGGAGGATTCTATTTGAGAAACGAAGGCCATGTTTAGACAAGCATTTTCTAGCATTAAACGGGTAGTGACACCCTTACTTATATCACTAATGATGTTGTCAGTAGGATGATCTCAATGAGTTCTCCATTCTTTTGGTAAATCAGAGTGAATATGCTCTTCTTGAGAAGATAGATCATCACCCATTTTCAAATGCTCAGTATTAGTTGTAGAATTATTAATAGAATTTTCTTTAGCAGGGGAACTTGGCAAGTCCTCTTCATCAAAGGTTAACCCATCCTTTTCACATGATTGGTTTCATCAAAAGATACATGAATGGATTCTTCCATAGCTAGAGTTCTTTTATTAAAAATTCTATAAGCTTTACTCGTAAGAGAGTAGCCTAGGAAGATACCTTCATTAGCTTTTGCATCAAACTTGCCTAAGTTATCTTACTATTATTTGAAACAAAGCATTTACAACCAAATACATGCAAATGAGAAATGTTCGGTTTTCTACTTTTAAAGAGTTCATAGGGGATTTTCTTAAGAATTGGTCTTATAAGAACTCGGTTCAAAATATAACATGCAGTACTTAGTGCATCAGCCCAGAAATATTTTGGGAGGTTAGTTTAATTTAACATTGTACGAGCCAGTTCTTTTAAAGACTGATTCTCTCTCTCTACAACACCATTTTTTGTGGTGTTCTAGGACCATAAAAATTGTGATTGATGTCAAGATCATCACAAAATTCTTCAAATGAAGAGTTTTGAAATTCTCCCCCATGATCACTTCTTATAGCAGTGATTTTTAGTGAGTTTTCATTCTGAACTCTTTTAGCATAAATGCTAAAGGCTTTGAATGCCTCATTCTTATGAACTAAGAATAAAGTCCAAGTATATCTCGAAAAATCGTCTACTATAATAAGAACATAATAGTTACCACCATAACTTTTTATCCTTGAGGAGGGGCCAAATAAGTCCATGTGTAGTAACTACATGATCATTTAGGTTTAAAAGAAGTTTTTGTTTGTTTACCCATTTGACAAACACTACATAGTTTGTCTTTAACAAACTTCATTTTGGGTAAACCAACAACTAAATCTTTCTTAATGAGTTTATTCAAATGGTCCATATGTATATGAGCAATTCACCTATGCCAAAGCCATGCATCATGATTATCATTAGCAACTAAACATGTTATTGATAAAGAGGAGTCTATGTCAATCATATATATATTATTTATCCTCTTACTTATGAGTTTAGAGTTTTGAGAATTCTTACTTTCGATGATGCACTTATCTGGGTAGAATGCCACATGGAAGCCTTTGTCGCATAATTGACTTATGCTTAGAATATTGTGCTTGAGTCCTTCAACATATAATACACCTTTTATGGTTGTTGAGGGTAGCTTGCCAAATCTACCAACTCCAAGTATTTTTCCTTGTTGTTATCACCATATGTGACATAACCTTTGTCCCTTGGAGTGAGGACATAGAACTTGTTTCTATCGCCCTCACATGTTTTGAACAGCCACTATCCAAGTACCATAAGTTGTAGGCGACTCTCAAATTATCCTGCTAGGTACCCAATATTCTTTGGGTCCTACATAGTTAGTACATTTCTCAATCCATCTAAAATGACATAGGGGTACACCATATTTTCTAATATTACAAGTATTTGGTATATGTCCATGGTTTTTATAATATGTACATGTGGATTGATGTTTATGTGTCCTAGATTTATTATTACTATTTTTAATTGCATGGATACATTGTTTTTCAAAGTTTATCTTAGTTGAGACACTTTTTTTCTTAGAAACATGGCTTTTTCAATAGCTGAGACCTCTTCGGTCTATTGAGTGTCTTTGAAGATCATGTTCTGGTGAGTGATCTTAGAACCTTCAAGTTCAAGTCGTTGTTTGATAGTACCTTACCAAGTGCAATAAGGTGATTTCTAAGATGAGTAAACCTCTTTTGAAGATCCACAATTTTCTCGCTAGGTTTCATACGAAACATTTTGTATTCCTGGGAAAGAATGTTGAGTCTTGATCTTTTTACCTCCTTTGTTCCTTCATATGTTGTCTCTAGAGTATGTCACATTTCTTTGGCAGATTTGCAGTTTGATACTCTAAAGAACTCGTCTATGCCAAGTGCTGATGTGAGGATGTTCTTTGCTTTGAGATCATATTGCACCTTCTTTTTATCTTCATATTCCATGCGGATTTGGGCTTTACTTCTCTTACGCTGTTGATTATAGTGAAGGGTTCATATGGTCCTTCTTCAATTGCATTCCATATGTCCAAGTCTTGAGATTCTATGAAGATCTTCATTTTGATTTTCTAAAAGTCATAGCACTCTCCAACAAAGCTTGGAGGATGGTTGATGCTGGAACCTTCTCCTACGAATGATCTTGAGGCCATCTTCGATATAGGATCAGATTTGAGAATATCTTACTCAAAAATAGCTCTGGTGCCAATTGTAAGAATGAGATTGCAACTAAAGGGGGGTGAATTAGTTGACTTAAAATTATGGCCACTTTTCCTACAAAATCAAGAGTTAAAGAGCAGCGAAAAATATATGCAAAAATTAAACAGATAAATAATCAAAGAGATAAGGGATAAGAGAATACACAAGGATTTTTATATTGGCTCACCTTTTTGTCCACCGAAGGCTACGTCCAATACTCTTGCAGCACGAGATTTCCTCACTAAAGATTATGAGTTGCAATTACAATATCTCACCCGGAGATCTCTATGTACCTTATACACTCCCTAATCCTTATTCACTCTTGGAAAAACACCTTTTCAAGTGATTCTAATCCCCTTTCTTATCACACCCTTGTGAAAGAAAGTATTCTGCAATAGAAATGAAGAAAGTACAACAATGGCAGATTGCCTTTACAAGTTTGAAAGTAATATAACTTGCAATCCAATCAACTCTTTTGTATACTTAGTAATAATGCTCTTTATAAGCTGGTAAACTTTGAAACACTTTACTTTAAGCAACTTCAGAAAAATCAACTTTGAAAGTTTAAGAACTAGTTGCCAAAAGTGCAGAAAATAATTTCAGAATGTGTGTAAGAACTTTTAAAATTTGTGTGAGAATTGTGTGTTTGTGTTGTGAGATTCAATGCCTTTAAATAGAATTTCCAATCACCCATGGTGCCTCTACGAAAAGGTAGGAATAGATTGGAGTGAAGATATTTCGTTTGGGATGGAAACCTTTCATTTTGAAATCTAAAATCTGATACAACAACTCTCAGTAATCGATTACAACCAGTGGGTAATCGACTACCCAAAGATTCTGCCCACTAGGCATTTAAATTCGATTTAGAGTAATCGATTATAGCAAGTCAGTAATTGGTTACTCAACTTCATCAAAAACTGGTAATTTGTTACTCAAAGACAATAATGGATTACTCTGATCAATATTAAGTTCGATAACTCTTTTCTCACACACGTAACCTATTACTTAGATGCAGTAACATGTTACACACTATTTTTGAAAATTGTTTTGAGTATATTGAAGTGTTTCAATTTTCTTTTAAAAGTAGTTTGAGGATTACTACTATTGTATAGTCAAGAGTATAGGATATAAGTACCTATTTAGACTCAGACTAGTTTGTCTTGAAGCTTTGTCTTCTTTGTCTTCATAAGTATTCTTACGTTTCTTCTTTTTGGTGATGTTGGTGTCTTCATCAAAATCGTGCGAAGGTTAGGAGCAAAGATCTTCTTCACACAACTAACTCTGTCCAGCTGCACTGAACTCTTTTGGTTGTGTCATGTAAATTGTCTCATCTAATTCACATTGGAGAAAAGTAATCTATGCATCCATCTATTCCAAGTGCATCTCCTGACAGACTACTAAGGCAACCACTACACTGATAGAAGTGTATCTCACCACTAGGGAAAATATCATTGTAGTCTATTTTGTTTTTCTGTGAATACCCTTTTAATAGAAGACGAGCCTTGAACTTGTCCCATTCTTTTTAAGATATTATTGCCTTCTTATTGTACATCCACTTGCACCCTAATGAACACTTTTTGGGTGGCAAGGAGACAGGCTCTCAAGTTTGCTTCTTGTGTAAGGACCCCATCTCCTTCATCATGGTACTCGTCCATTGTTCCTTCTCCTAGTTGTTTATAGCCTCTTGAAAGCTGCATGGATCTTCTGAATTGATATGGAGAGCAAATAAATCCATATCCTAAAAGGAACATCTCTCTATTGTTTTAATAGGAGGTCTATCGGTGTCTCTGGGATGTAGATACTCATGGTCACCTGAATTCTTCGTCTGAGAATTATCACGTTCATAATTTGAACTAGTGCATGGTTTGTTGTCTTTTCTCACTTAATCTATTTCATTTCTTACTGAAATCATATTTGATCCCGAAGTCTCTCCATTTGGCGTGGACACATTTGTAAAAACTGAATGTTTCAACATGAAATCTTCATCAAACATTGTATCTTTTCTCAACACCACTTTTCTGAAAACTGAATTCCCAAAACTTGAACCTCTTCACACCTTTTTTATATCCTATGAAGATACACTTCTTGGACTTGGGATCAAGGTTAAACTATTCAGCACTAGGTACATGTACATAAGTAGGAAAATGAAATATGTGCAAAACATTGTAATTGACTATGTTACATGTCCATGCTTCCTCTACAACTTTACCATTAAATAATGATTGTGATCATCTATTTATGACGTGACATGCCATACTAAGTGTCTCTACCCAAAAATCTTTGGAAAGTCTAATTTTGAATCTCATGCATTTGACCCTCTATGTAAGAGTCACGTCCATCCTCTCTGCAAGACTATTTTGCATAGAAGCCTTCTTCACTGAAAATGGCATCTAATGTCACGTTCCTCATAGATTTTATAAAATTGTGAGTCTTTGTATTACATAGCATTGCATGATCTCAAATATTTGATTTTTCTATCAATATAGTTTTTTACCTCTACCTATAACTTAAACTCATTCACATCTTTATTATATGCTATAAAGATACACCTTTTTGATTTGGGGTCAAGCTTAAACCATTCATCACTAGATACATGTATATAAGGAGAAAAACCAAATATACGCAAAATATTGTAATTGACTGGGGTACATGACCATACTTCCTACCATTCCATGATGCTCATGATGATCTATTAATGATAGGACATGCCTTAATAAGTGCCTATACCAAAAAACCTTTGGAGAGTCGAACATTCTATCTCGTATATCTGGCCCTCTATGTAAGAGCCATGTTCATCCTCTCCCAATACCATTTTGTTAAGAAGTCTTCTTTGTTGAAAATTGCCTCTAAATACCATGTTCTTCGTAGAATTTTTGAAATTGTGTCTTTGTACTCCATATCATTATTTGACCTCAAGTATTTGGTTTTTCTACTAGTCTCATTCTCTACATGTGTCTTCCAAAACTTGAACTTGACAAATAATTTTGACTTATGCTTCAGAAAGGATACTGATACCTTGCGAGTTATCAACAAAAGTCACAAAATACTGAGAACCTCCAAGGGAAGGTTCTTGAGTGGGTCCCCAAACTTCAGTATGGACATAGTCTAGGATTCCCCATGTTCTGTGTTGGATAACCTTGAAATGAACTCATGTTTATTTCCCAAGCACACAACTCTTACACAAATCTAGCTGGTATATGCTGACTCCATTCATTAGTCATATCTTGCGTAGTTATGTAATGATACAACACTGATATGACCCAACCGCAAGTGTCATAATCTAGTCACGCCATGGTCCGAGTCTACTGAAATCTCTCTACACACTTTAAGAACTCCACCTACAACTATTTTCCCTAACAACTTGTAAGTGTATCCTTAAAGTCTGCTTATCCTTCATCATAGCTAGAGCATGTTGGATACTCGTAGAGTATCACTATCATCTTTATAGCTAAATCATTTGACCTGCAATGTCCCCAAAGAAATCAATTTATTCTTCAAGTCTGGTATGTGTCTAACCTCACATAACATTTTCACAACACCATCATCCATCACAATTATGATTTCTCCAATGCCAACAAATGAACATGCTTTAATATTTCTCATATACATGAAATAATAATTGTAACCAGTGTCAAGTATACACTCATATGTACTTTAATTTCAGGATAAACATGATAGATCACCTTCACTATTGTGATTAGAGTCATATTTCTTTGAAACATTTGCAAATGTAGATGTTCTATATTTCTCCACTAACTTGTTAGGACTTCATTCATTGAGACAATCCTTTCTGTAATGCCTATTTTCTTTGCAGTTAAGCATTATAATGGTGTCATGTACCATAAACTCGATTTTTACCTTTGGTAGGATTTCCTCTACCTTGCTTCCTCAGACGCGTTTGGCTCCCTTTCACATACAGACCCTCACCATAAGACCCTTCCCCTACATTCTATCCTCCATGATTATGGGACGAGAGTGCTGTCGTGATCTCATTCAGTTTAATTGAGTTTTTCCCTATGTCAATATTGTCACCAAGTTCTTGTAGGAATTGGGCCAAGAACGGAACAAAATTATTGCTTTTTTTCATCATCAACCTTAACATCATGTTTCTATAAGCCATTTATTACTTGACTAAAAGTGTTGATGTTGTTGCAAATCAGTACAATCCTACATCTTCAGGACATAAAGTCTTTACTTTAAATAAAACTTGTTGATTATAGAGTTGGGCATGAACTGCTTCCCTAATGTCTCTCATACCTCTATTGGAGATGTGAAATCCATAACATGGCACATCACTTAATATGATAGATTGAGTTGTATTGTTCCCACAACCCTGTCCTATAAGTCTTCCCAATCTAGTTGATCTATATTATCTGGTTTATTCTCTTGTAGTGCCTATGATAGACCTTTTTTACCCAACATATCCTTAACCCACCTCAACCATAATCCTAAATTACCACTTCCTTCGAACTTCCTTCTAATCGTCAAATTGGTCTAGAAATAACCAAATGGTATCGAAAACAATATTAGAGTAAGGGATTTGTCGTATGCATAGAGACTTACTAAATCTAGCTTTTCAACAAATAAATAACTATCCTAAGTTATTTTTCAAAGGTTTTTTGATTGGTTTATATTGGCGAAATACCAATTTACTATGAAATAAAAGTGGTAGAACTTAGATTGAGATTGATTTCCTACTCATTATTCATATACTTTGGAATTGATCGCACAATAAATTAGTAATGACTCCTATACAACAATGGATCTCAAAATCACTAAAAGTCAACATCTTAGTAAATTTAGCAAATCAAGCAATAAAGCTCTATGTCTAGTAACTTTACACTCATAGTTAAGAATTATGACTCATATATCATACCTCTATGTCTAGTAGTCTATTCATGTATAGTTGAGTTAAGTACAACAACCTCAATTATATTAACCTCCAATATTTGGGTCTATGTTAATAGCTTATTAAAGTAGCTATATGTCTAGCAACTAAATTAATAAGATGAAAATATATTAACCGTTAAGCATATCTCTATATCTAATAGTCTATGTTAATAAATTTGAAAGTTATTCGATACCCATTTGAATCTATGTCTAGCAATCATATTAGTGCAAGAATGTATGTGACAATTATGTCTAACACTACGTCTAGCATTATACAAAAAATATGAATTTCTCGTTTTAGGCTATGGAACCAGAATTTCTCCATGAGTTCACATCCAAAAATAAAATAAAGAGAATCATCAATCCCCAAATAAACATTAAACACAACAGAGAATTCATAGAAATCAATAACTCAAAATTAACATAAATCATATCCAAGAGTATTCATCCAACGAGTATTATAATCAATGACAACAAAGGAGAAACATAACTAAACATTTTCATACAAACTAAGCAAAAAAGATGAAGAAAAACACAATTCAAAGAGAAGTGATACCTCCTCCATGAGCATGTCTTAACATCATCACTCATTATCCCTCACCTTTACATCTCATTTCTAGCCTATACTAGCTTAAGGATTAAGAGAAATCGAAAACATTTTAATTATGCTGAAAAATAGTATGGGAACTAAAATTTGGACCCTTCTTTAGCTTTTTCGACCCCTTTTATCAATTTGAGCTTTTATCTGCTACTTGGTGCAAGGATGGTGCACTGAGTGTAGTCTCTTCGTTTGGTGCGACACTTGCGTTAGGCGTAATTCAACTGATTGTAGCCTTGATCAATTTTGGTTATTTGACAACAATCATTGCTTATTTTTACTTATTTTAAGTCCTGAAATGTCATGGAAACTCAACTCTTAGGATTAGTTAAATACTTCATTTAATTTCCAAATATGAAAGCATAAGGTTAGTACTTAGAATTAAATTGTGTTAAATTAGCCTTATGAATTAAGATAACTTTCACACCCAACTCTTCCCCACCTCGAGTTTGGAACTTGTGTTAAGAGTCATCTGATATCAATTGTTGAGAACAAGTGATCTATCCAATATTAATAGAGAATAGAGATAAGAGAGAATAACAGAAGAAATTTAGTAATGTGGTTTGACCAATTTGTGTTACTTCCACAAGAGCAATGAACGAATAGTAGTGTGAGTTAGAGAATAAGGGTTTGTGTTTGTAACTATTATGGTTCTCATTAAGTTTACATAACACATAAATATATAGACTACTTTCCAACCCCTTTTTATCAACCATGTGAAGGCAAGTGTATAATGACATGATTTTGATGAAGATAAAGCTTAAAGATTGATAAAGATTATGGACAAGGACAAATCAACTACAACAAAAGGAAGACTCAAGTTCAAGAGGATCAACAAAGCTAATTTTTTATTTTTATTTCTTTAGGTCCTAAGATGCTTTGAATGGGTAGAATCTAAGTTGGGTGAACCTAATAATAAATCTTACATATTAGAGTGATGAGCAAAATGCATATAAGATTTTTATATATTAAACTAAGTTGAACTTATATAATTTCAAAATCATGCATTATGTATTAGTTAATCATGCTAGAGGTTCATGAAATATTAATTAAGTATTTTCATAAAGTAGTTAATTGATTAAGACCTTAGTTAATCGATTAAGTCTTTGCAAAAAGGAAATATGTTAATCGATTAAGGACATGGTTAATTGATTAAATCAATTTTAATTTTGGAATCTTGGATGTTTTAATATAATGTTAATTGATTAAGTATTCATATAATTGATTAACTCAACAGAAAAAAATTAGAAACGGAATGATATTTTACACATCCTTTCCCAGGGGTAAACATAACAAATATACAAGTTTGATACACAAGAATACACTACGAAATTTCAAGAGATTTCTCTAAAAAGTGTGCTAGAAATTTTTATGTGAAAATGGATAGTTTTATGAATCTTTGAAGAGCTTTTGTTTTCAAGCATTCGTCATTTTCAAATATTCTCTTTTGCATTTCATAATCATTTCATTTTCATACTCTGAGATTGTGAAATTCATCAAATGATTATTAGTTCTTAATTTATTGTATGATTAACATATTATCGGTTCAAAGAATTTTGTACACATTTTATTGATCGAGTTGTAAATTCGTCTCTTAGGGTGTGAGTCATCACCTTGAAAGAAAAGAAGAATTCAGGGTGAAATCCCAGGTAGAGGTCAAGTCCAAGAAGAAGTCTCTTTGAGTATAAATAGTGGATCTCCCTCAACATTTTGCATTGTCATCGCTTAGTGACCAAACTAGTCACGACACGACAACACCTCTTAGGCAAGTTATATTTTCATTCTCGTAGGGATTCTCACTCCTGTGTGGCTCCACAAGGTTTTCTCTCCCAACAAATGCCCATAGTCCACATAGATTCCACCTTCAGGTACAATATTCATTATTCTCTTATTTTACCAGACATTTGCATTTAGATGTATAAAGGTATACATATTAATGATTAGTAATTCCACTCTAGTTTAGGCAATATTTTATATTTCAATAACAATAACACCTATATTATTTTATTCAAATCCTAGCAATATTACAGTATCAATATTACTACTATTATTACTAGCGTGTTGACATGCACTATCGTGCCTGTCAACCCGCTTTCCTATTGTTTGTAATGTGTATTCTACATATTAAGTTGTATTATATATTGTAATTTGCAGTTGAATATATATTCGTTTGAGGTAATTGTTCAATCTTAAAGAAAGGATGCATATACAATAGTGTTCATCAAGAATAGAGTCTTGATATCTTCACTTAATTTTATTTTCTAGTGTGTTGACAGGTACTACTGTGTCTGTCAACCCGCTTTCATATTGTTTGTAACATGCAGTCTAGATGTTTTAAATGTCAAATATTCACATACTCTTTACTCAATTGCATACATTGTGACCAATGCAATATATTTCATGCATTACTATTTTTTTAATTTAATGAATATACATTGTGACCAATACAATAGATTTACTCAATAGATTTATTAATTAGATAAAAAATCACTTTTATATGTAGAATACACATTACAAACAATATGAAATTGGGTTGACAGACCCGGTAGTGCCTGTTAACACGCTAGAAAATAAAATTAAGTGAAGATATCATGACTCTATTATTGATTAACACAATTATATATATATCATTTCTTTAAGATTGAACAATTACCTCAAACGAATATATATCCAACTGCAAACAATAGGAAAAAGGGTTGACAGGCACGGCTAGTAAAGATAAAATTAGAAGTTATAAAATAAAATTAGAAGTTATAAAATATGAAATAAATGTTTATTGGTATAAGTATATATAAAGATGAAATTAGAAGTTATAAAATAAAATTAGAAAGTTATAAAATATGAAGTAAATGTTTATTAATATAAGAATATATAAAGATGAAATCAGAAGTTATAAAGATGAAATCAGAAGTTATAAAGATGAAATCAGAAGTTATAAAGATGAAATCAGAAGTTATAAAGATGAAATCAGAAGTTATAAAGATGAAATCAGAAGTTATAAAGATGAAATCAGAATATATAAAGATGAAATCAGAAGTTATAAAGATGAAATCAGAAGTTATAAAGATGAAATTAGAAGTTATAAATAAAATTAGAAGTTATAAAATAAAATTAGAAGTTATAAAATATGAAATAAATGTTCAGTATTATAAGTATATATAAAGATGAAAGTATAACTTATACAATAAAATTAGAAGTTATAAAATATGAAATAGGAAAACCCAAAATAACTTCATGAAAGTTAGGTTAGGTTTTTCCTTTATTAAGTAGTATAGATATGCAATTTATAGTTAATATATTTGAGGTGGTTATATAGGATTATATGGTTTTTTTTAAATTAAATTTTTTAAGGGTAAAATAAGAATATATAAATTATGTCATGGTAATGTTTACACCATATTTTGGCTTTATATATAGTATAGATGTTGATGATAACAACTATAATAAAAAATATATTTAAACCAACAGTAATAACTAACTATGCTAATATTTTCAGGCATAAACCATAACTAAAAAATTAAGATGATCCCTATATATAGAAAATAATTAACAAATTTTTTCTGTAATTAAAAAAATACTGCAAAATAAAAATAACCATAACTTCTTACTATAATAATAAATGACAATTAATAAGATTACTTGCTTTAGAAATATCTTACAATTTTTACTATTATTGTATCTTATTTTATTGGATTAATCAAAGATAGAGGAGAATCGTGATATCATTTCTCATCCTCGTATTATCTTCGAACGATTGTATTGTAACATTTCTATTCATTTGATATAATTTCTGATTAAAAATAAAATATTTTTCTTACAGAAATTAATAATTGGCAAAAATAATAATAATAATAATAGAAATCACTTTTCCCTAAAAATAAATATAAAAATTAAATAAATATTTTCTCTTGAAAAGTTTTAAAAATTTGGCTAATCACATTAAGGATGAAGGAAGGATAGCCAATGATAAATTATTTTCCTCAAATTATTCATTGGATGTTCGCGTTACGATGCTTCTAGCTTAATTAAAATACTTAAACCAACAAACAATTTTGTAAACAACTAGGTAGCCTTGACTCCCTATTGCTCATAGAGATGCATGGTTGCAAGACCTAATCTTGTTAGACATAACAAAAAATAAATAAAAACCTTGTCACTTTTTCAATAATTAATTAAATAACCAAATAACTTTAGGATATAAAATAAGTCATGCAATTCAGTTAGGATACCGTTAGAATGGGAATAAGGGATGCTAACATCTTTCTCACTCTACAACCGACTCCCAAATCTAGATATAAAATCCAAAGGCCAATGTGAATGAACTATGTCACGCCCCAATTTTTGGTCGCACGACTTTACTAGAGCCACAACTACATTTTATGTCAATAATGTAGAAATTTATTTCAGCCCAATCAAATTGGGCTTTAGATTTTTTGATATCCAGGTTCTAAATTTGATTACAGATCAGGGAAGATATTAGCACACCGTCCACCCGTTATAAAACGGTACCCTAGTTAATTGCATGATTTAAATACACTTGATTTATTAAAATTAAATTTTTTAAAACAAAATATTTTTTATTTTTGTGTCTAACAAGATGAGATCTTGCTCCTAAGTATCCCTAAATGCTTTAGAGAATCAAGACTACGTAGTTCTAGGTTTTAAAGTAGTTTGTTGGTATAATAATTATCTCCTTAAAAATAGCAAAACAATATAAACTAATGTCTGAACCACATCTCATTTCAAAGAGGTTTGAAACTAATTATAATATTTTATATTATTTGTCTTGTCAATTTATGAGTTAATCGAGTGAAAATAAGCATCGTAACGCGATTGTTCAAGAATGATATGAGGTCAAGAAGTGTTAGCACAACTATCTCTACCCTTTGCTTAATCCCAAAAGGTTATAATTTGTTTATAAATATTGATAATGAAATTGTAATGTAAAAGTACTTTTTTTAAAATTAAATAATTTTTGCAAAACATTCATTTTTTATTTTAGTAAAATATTATGATTTTTGTTAATAATAATTTTATTTAATTACAACAAGAAAATAAATTTAATTTGTCGCTAAAAAAAGTCATAGAAATTTTTTAGATACATTAAAGGAATTTGTATCCTTTTTTATTATTATTATTTATCCATAGAAAAAATGAATATTTATTTCGGTAATTGGAATTTTGGAAAGTATAACAAATGATATTTTTATTTGTTAGAGGATTATGATTTAATAGCGTAAATTAATAAAAATATAATAGAAAGAAAAAAATAAACCTGGAGTTATGATTGTATGTGGATAGGATTAACAATGGTGGATGTGTGTTGCAAACACACTAGTTGATATAAAGCTGCATGAGAAAGGCGCCACATGGCCTTCTTGTGTTGACTGAAAGTTGAAGGAGCACCACGTTTGCGGTGCGCTCATCCACACTGTATCAAACGCTATGGGACAGGCAGTAATTTGCTAAGCACGTGCCTACATGAGTATGGTGCACTCGTCTAGATATCACGACCGGAATGGCTGCGAAAGTTGGAAAAAGGTGCTTGAAATGATCACGGCCGTAAAGAAATACTCGCTGGATGATCTAGATCCATTGTGGATGCATCCACGCCAAGGGAGAAAGGCTCGCTTGTGTGTCGCGATCCGGTGCACTCAACCCTTGGTCAAAGATAGGGCCTGCGAATCTGACTGTGTGGAAGATGGAATCATGCAATTTCCACTACAAACAATTATATTGGATTACTCTTTCTTTGCACAGACACCAAGACAATTTCTCTCAATTTTTCTCTGTACTTTTTGTTTTTTTTTTCTTTCCAGAATCCCCCATCCTACTTTTTTTTTTGAAACCTCCTAAATGCTTCTTAAACTAGCCTATTTATAGAAATTCCTCAATGAACTTAAACCCTAAAAATGGCTAAACCGTACATTTTAGATAAAACCCACCACCCGTTTTTTTTGTGTGATCTTAAACCATCCAGTCAGATTTTACTTAATATTAATTCTTACTTCATTATTTTCCATTTCTAATAAATAAAAGGCAATCCAAAAAATTAATACATTGACTTTTATTTCGAGTTTAATCATAAAATCCATAAAAATTAGTTTTAATTATTTTTATTTAATTTACAAAATAATTTAAAAAAATAAAAATAAAAAATAACCAAAATCATTTTTTACTTTTTTTTGGAAAATGGGTATAGGTTTCTGGAAACTTATTTTTGTTTAATTTTATTTTCTTGTTTTTTAGTTTTTTGAAAATGATATAGATTTAAAGAAAACTATTTGATATCTAATTAATCTGAATTTGTATTTATTTATCGTTTTTTTAAATCTTGCTATCTATTTTTTGTGGAAATTATTTATAGTGGGAAAAATATTTTGGGTTTTTTATGGACCGGACAAAAATGAGTATTCACAGTTGGTCATCTTTACTTGTTACTTACCTAATAGTAGGCAAACTGAGGTTTGATGGGTATTATGATAAGTAACTAGTAAAGAAATGAACGTTAATTTCTCGGGGTTCAGAAAAAACCTGACTAACTAAATCTCACTACTCGAAAAAATGTCAATCTTTCTTTTATGAGCTGAACTATCTTCAAAATGGTCTGAGTATACTCTTGAGAGGTGTCAACCTTTCTTTTATGAACCAAAGACGTGGGCCGGTAACTGCTGAAATTTGAGGACACTAAGATGAAATCAAAGTCGCAGATCGGTGTACTACCGAAATTTGGACAAACGAGAATAAAGACCTAGAATGCAGGTCGGTATACTACCAGAACCTAGAGTAAAATGGGTGAAAATAAAGACACAGGTCGGTGTACTATTGGAATTTGGACGTACGAGGATAAAAACCAAGAACACAGGTCGGTCTGCTGTTGGAACATAAGGTGAAAATGGTGAACACAAAGACATAGGTCAGCGTACTGCCAAAATTTGGAGACACTATGATAGAGACCAAGAACGCAGGTTGGTGTGCTGCTGGAACTTGGAGTGAAAATGGTGAAACCAAAGGCACATGATAGTGTACTATCGAAATTTTGAGACACTAGGATAAACACCAAGAATGCAGGCCAATGTGTTGCCGAAACTTGGAGTGAAAATGGTGAAACCAAAGACGCATGTCGATGCCGAAATTTGGAGACACTAGTTATTTGAAATATGGGAGGCCATATTGTTGATGTTTCATTTTTGTATGAATACAAATGCATGTTATGAAATGCTCTTGTTTGGTAAATCTATAATTTTTTTAAATTGGATTGAGTTGTCATTGATATTCATCGTTATTGCTCTATTGCATCCTCAAGAGTTGGTTGTAGATTGTTATTTGCAAGGAACAATGTTGTTCGTTCACACTAGTGAACGACGATTAACTTTATCTTTCGGTGGTAAAGTATTTTTTTCTTTTTTCGAATATTAATCAAGCCCGCATATTTAATATTCTTAAGATAATACAAGTTTAATGAAAATGAGCTATGCAAGCAAAAGGCAAAATTCATATGTGGCTATAGAAATACAAACGTATTTGGCTTTTTTTGTTGTGGATGGAGTGGTGGGAGTTGGTTATAAATATAGAGACATGTTAGATCACAACTATACAATCATTGACCATCCAAAAAACTGCCTCAGTAGACAGTCTTAATATTTGGTCTCCCAAAAATTGGTCCCAATATTGACTTATTGTCTTATGCTTTTAAGAGACCTTTCCCTTACTTTTTCTTTTGTCCCTAAGTTTTGGTTAGATCACCCTTTCAGGTTTTTGACCTAATGAAACTTATGCATTGTTTTTAAGAATGCTTGTGTATTGATCACGATATGAAGAGATTTTCTTCAAAAAAAATGTTTTGAATTTGGTTGGAGTCAGATATTTTATACCCTTGGTGTGTATCTTATACTATTCGAATTTCAACGAGGACTTTTTTTTTGCTTGAATGTGGTTTGACTAAGGGTTTATAAGAAAGAAAAGAATATAAGGCTCAAATGATGTATTTCCCGCCCCAACTTTCTTCATATTCTCCATAATCCTATTTCCAACATCTCATACATTTCAACCATGGATAAGATTTTCATTCTTTCTGGGAAATGAAAGTTTAGTAACTATTCTATTTTGAGATCTTATTGTTTGGTTTTGTCCTAATTTTTGCTTAAGATTTTACTGAAACGCTTAGCGGGCTTTCTTTCCCTGTAATGTTTTCGCTCCCTTCTAGATCTTTTTGAGATTTGTTAGAAAACAACCCTTTACGAGGTTTATTGGTATTTAATAGGTGTTGTATTTTGAATGAACTTATTTCATAATATCATGGCTAAAAAGGGGTAACTAGGGATATCTCCATTAAAGTTTTGGAATAACAAAGAAACCTTGTGTCATCAACACAACTTTTCTAAGGGTTCACACTGTTAGGTATCAGTGACAGAATACACCTAGAATGAGGGGTTGAATAAGTGTTGCGGTTCCCACTTACTGCTATTCACACCAAAGCCCTATTCTGGAAAATCACCCAGTTAATCGATTAAAGGACTACCTTAATCGATTAAATCGTACATAACAAATAGTTGCTAAGTGGCTCAATTACACAACCACTTACAGATTATACATAAATGATATAGCAAATATATTTAAACAAAAATGTTCTTTATATGACAGAGTTACTATATTCAAATTATCAGCTACAATAGGCAATTAAAAACAACTTAAAACAATAAAGAGATAAGGGTAAGAATCAGCATGGACAAGGTTTTTATACTGGTTCGTTTTGTGGTCCACTGCAAAACTACATCCAGTCCTCCCATTCAGATCTTGGGATATTTTCTTCACTAAAATTGAAGCCAATGTATCTTACGTACACACTTCCAATTACAAGACCTTGAACGCTACCTTCTTGAATTCCCAGAACCCCTACCTTGGTTTGACCTTACCAATCGCCTAGGAAAATCTTTCCTACGATCCAGCTCTAGCCAAGAGTATGTTCTAAACTCAAGACCTCCAAGTCTTGGTGAAGACTCTCTGTATCTCGTTGGTGGTACGACACCAAGAGATGACTTTCCTTGTTACAAAAATACAACAAAAACATAGTAATGTGAAGCACAAAATAGCTCAAATATTACAATTAAGAACAAGCTATAAACCCTATACAAATCTCACAAATTATTATGAACATGTATAAGATCAGAATCATGAAGAACATGTATAAGATCAGAATCATGAAGAACATGTATAAGATCAGAATCATGAAGAACATGTATAAGATCAGAATCATGAAGAACATGTAATTTCTACCCTAAGAAATCTCTAAAAGAATTGAAAGAATCATGTAAGAAAGATAGAATGATGAACACATTTAATCACATGCAATGGATGGCATTTTAATCCATAAGCATGATACTGTCTCTCACTATTCTCACATGCAATTGTCTCTGCCTATATGACATACAAAGAACACGAAAATATGCAACTTAGCAATTCTAAAAATGAATGAATGAATATGTGAAGCATGGTATAAAAACACAGTTTATATAGAAAAGTTGTTTTATGCCCAGTTAATCAATTAAGTGCCCTGTTAATCGATTAACGGGTTGTCTAGAATAACTGAATTCTGTTTTTCAATTATCTGTTGAAACTGATTAAAACTGTTTTGACGTTAAGGCTTTAATCGATTAACTGACATATTTTTAGTTAAGATATTAAATGGTAAACTACCAATATGTTATGGTTATCAACTATACATGTTTTACCATTATGTTATGCCTAATATGCACAAATAACATGTACGATTAATGTATGAACATATAATAAGCTAGATGGCATGTCTCATGTAAATGATATGATACTTTTTAGAACTTGTGAGATTTGTAGCTAGGTTTACCTAACCTAGACTCAATAACTAAGACACATTTATAAGACTCTAGTTTAGACATGAAGCTCTTGAATCTTTGGCATGTTCATTTGTTGAGTTAGTTTTAAGCTTTCACTAATTCCTTTGTCTTCATCAAAACATAGGCAAGCTAAGTGCTATCTTGACATTTTATACTTTCACACACCGTATGGGATTTGTTTACATCATCCTCCTAAAAGAGTGCACACAAGTATGCAAAAATGTATGATCAATGCACAAACTTTTCTTTTTTGTTTTTTAAAGGTCTCTCAAGCATAATACTTCTTTACAATATCTGAATTTATAGAAAGAGGTAGATCGTTTCCGTCCATAACAATCAATATCAATGCTCCTCCAGAGAATGTTTTCTCACCAAGAATGTTCCTTCATAATTTGGGGTCCATTTCCCTCTATGGTCCTTCTAGATCGGAAATACCTTCTTAAGCACTATAAGACTCTTGAAAGTGGTGTGGTCGAACCTTCTTAGTATAAGCCTTCATGAGTCTTTTCTAGTATAGTTGACCACGACAGAGGGCATCTAACCTCTTCTCTTCTACCTGGTTCAGTTGGTCGTACCGCGCCTGAATCCATTTCGATTCTTTCAGTCCCGATTCAACCATGACTCTGAGTGAAAGAATTTCTAATTTAACGAGGATAACTGCCTCCATCCTACATACTAGAGAGTATGGTGTTGCCCTAGTCGACGTGCGTGCCGAGGTGCAGTACCCATGTAGAGCAAAAGGTAATATTTCATGTCAATCCTTGTATGTCACCACCATCTTCTGAACTATTAATATTCTTGTTTGTTGCTTATACTGCTTCATTCATGTTATATAGGGAGATGATGTGTGATGCTTGATTTTGAATTCGCTACACATCTCTATCATCATCTTATTGTTTATGTTGGTAGCATTGTCCGTGATGATTTTGCTAGGTAACCCATATCTACACACCAACTCCTTCTTGATAAATTAGAGTACCACTGTCCTAGTGAAATTGGCATATGAACACGCCTTGACCCACTTTGTGAAGTAGTCAATGGCTACGAGGATGAAGCGATGCCCATTAGAAGCTTTTGGTTCTATCGGTCCAATCACCTCCATTCCCCGCATAGAGAAAGGCCAGGGTGATGAAAGGACATTTAGGAGATTTGGTGGAGCATTGATGTTGTTTGCATAGATTTGACACTTGTGGCATTTCCCGACATAAGCATAATAGTTTGTCACCATTATCATCCAGAAATAACTTGCCCTTAAGATCTTTCTAGCCATAGCATGTCTATTTGCATGAGTTCCAAACGAGCCTTCGTGCATGTCCTTCAGTATCATTAACTTATGTCTATTCCACGCATGTGAGAAGTACCATGTCATGATTCCTTTTGTAAATAATATCACCATCTAGAAAGAAACCCACAACTAGTCTTCTCAAGGTTCTCTTATTAGTCTCTCAGGCATTAAGGGGATACTCATTTTTCTAGATGTAGACCTTAATGTCATGATACCATGACTTCCCATCTTGCTCTACTTCTATTGAACAATAATAGTTTGGTTGATCTCTGCTTTCTATTTTGATTAGAGGTTGATCCTTTCTACTTATAGGGAACATTGAGGAAAATGTGGATAAGGCATGAGCTAGTCTATTATCCTCTCTCGGAATAGGGTAGAAGTCAATCTGTTCAAAGTACTCAACTATCCTCTGGATATACTCCTTATAAGGTACTAGCTTGTTGTCACGGGTCTCCCATTCTCCTTTCAACTGATGGATGACTAGCGCTGTGTCCCCAAAGACCTCTTGAATTTTAACTTTTCTTTCCAACGCTGCCCATAAACCCAGGACACATGCCTCATATTCAGCTATATCGTTGGTGCAGTCAAAGCATAACCGGACAATAATAAGAGTGAAATTGCCTTTTGGAGATATAAGTACGACTCATGTCTTGTGTCTGAGTGCATTAAAGGCCCCATCGAATACTAATGTCCACACATTCTCTTTTGTTGGTTCTTCCAAGGATAGACTCATGATGCCTTCTTATGTGAACTCCTGGTTCATTGATTCAGTTTTTTCTATGGGTTGACTGGCAAACTAATCCGCAAGGGCACTGCCTTTCATTGATTTTTGTGTCACTTATACGGTATCATATTATGATAATAAGACCTGCTATCAAGCAATTATCCATGTTAATATTGGTTTCTCTAATATATAATTTATAAGATCCATCTTTGAAATCAACCAAGTGGTGTGGCTCAACATGTACTGCCTCAAGCAACAAGACGCCCTTGCCAATGCAAAACATGTACGCTATAGCAATGAGTATCTAGTCTCACACTCAATACACTTCTTACTTAGATAGTATATGGCTTGCTCTTTTTTGCCTAATTCATCATGTTGGGCTAAGACACATATCATAGAGTCATCCATCACTATTAGGCACATTAGGAAAGGTCGACCACGTACTGGAGGCATCAATATTAGAGGTTTGGTCAAATACAGTTTTATGCTTTCAAATGTTTTTTGGCAATCGTCATTCCATCTACATGTCTGACTCTTTCTTAATAGTTCGAAGATTGGTTCGCACGTAGTCATCAGTTGAGCAATGAATCAGGATATGTAGTTCAACCACCCTAAGAAACCTCTGACTTCTTTTTCAGTTTGTGGTTCTGGCATTTTCATGATTCCTTTGACCTTCTCAAGATCTACTTCAATTCCTTTCTAAGTGACAATAAAACTGATGACTCATCTTGATTTAACCATGAAGCTACATTTTGTGGGATTTAGCTTGAGGCTATACTTTCTGAGTCGTTAAAATAGCTTCCTTAGATTCTCCACATGCCCCCTTTCTAATTTGGATTTACATATGATGTCGTCTACATAGATATCCACCTCATTATGTATCTTGTCATGCAAAAGAGCTATCATGGTTTTCTCGTGTGTGGTTGTAGCATTCTTTAGATCAAAAGATATGACTAGATAGCAAAAGGTTCCCCATGGGATGATGAAAGTAGTTTTATCCACATCCTCATAAGTCATCTTGATCTGATGATAACCAAATTACCCATCCATAAAGGAGAAAAAGGCATGGTATGCAGTATTGTCGATCAAGACATCTATATGGGGTACTGGGAAATCATCCTTTGGGCTAGCCTTGTTCAAATCTCGATAGTCGACACAGATCCTGATTTTGCCTCATTTCCTTGGTACTACTACAACATTAGCCATCCATCCTAGATATGTAGAGACTGTCACAAACCTGGCGTCTAACCATTTCTCCACCTCTTCTTTCACTCTTAAGGAAATCTCTGGCTTTATCCTCCGTAATTTCTATGGAAATCTCTAGCCATCCATCCTAGATATGTAGAGACTGTCACAAACCTGGCGTCTAACCATTTCTCCACGTCTTCTTTTACTCTTATGTATCTTGTCATGCAAAAGAGCTATCATGGTTTTCTCGTGTGTGGCCGTAGCATTCTTCAGAACAAAAGATATGACTAGATAGCAAAAGGTTCCCCATGGGATGATGAAAGTAGTTTTATCCACATCTCATAAGTCATCTTGATCTGATGATAACCAAATTACCCATCCATAAAGGAGAAAATGGCATGGTATGCAATGCTGTCAATCAAGACATCTATATGGGGTACTGGGAAATCATCCTTTGAGCTAGCCTTGTTCAAATCTCGATAGTCAACACAGATCCTGATTTTGCCTCATTTCCTTGGTACTGCTACAACATTAGCCATCCATCTTAGATATGTAAAGACTGTCACAAACTTGGCGTCTAACCATTTCTCCACCTCTTCTTTCACTCTTAAGGAAATCTCTGACTTTATCCTCCGTAACTTCTACTTAACTGGATGGGAATCTGGCTTTAACGAAAACTTATGTTCCACTATGGTTTTGTCTAGACCATGTATATTGATGTATGACCAAGAAAAACATCTTTGAACTAATGCAAAAGTTGAATTATATTTTTGCACTCTTCTTCTTTCATCAATGTACCTACTTTCATTTCCTTCTTATCGTCCTCCATCTCCAAACTTTCTAGCTCAATGGTATCTTCATAAGGCTTAATCTCTCTAGACTCTTGCTCAACCATCCTTAACAACACAAGTGATGCCTCCTATTCTTTATCACTGTCTCCTTCATCGAGCTGCTTAATTAGATCATCATGATTGTATGTGTGGCTAATAGCATGGTTATTATTTCTCGGGTTAATGTTAGATCTACATTAGGTTGATGGTACGATTAGTTTTTTGGGGTTTTCATGGTTTTACTTGTTTTTTTAAGTGTGTTTGTGCATGTGTAACGATATGAAGAATAGAATAAAACACGGAATATGAAGAAAGAAATGCATTTTATTGAATTCAAAATCTTGTACTACTCAATGAAACATAAATTAGTGTCCTTATTCACAAAGAAAGAAAAAAAAATCCATTAGCTTTTGACATGCCTAATGGATCCTAGCATCTTATTACATTGCTTTCAAAAATATTTGTAGAGATGCGTCTTCCTCTATCCATTTGTTGAGAGTGATGTCTGGAGTGCACTAAACAACATAATCTACCCAATCTTATGAATCATCATCTCCTACAACAACAATCATTCTTGGTTCCAAGCTTGCACTGATGAAGTTTCTATTAATATGTGGGATGGGCATCCCTCTAGCTTTATACTCTCACTGCCCCAAGCGAGCCATCCTCCCTCTCCTCTTCTCTTCAGTAGTTCTTTCCTTGTCTTCCCGAGTGGGCTTGTATCCTAGGTTATATCGATCTTTGATGTATCGTGGTAGAACTATATTTTCTCTTCCCTGGCCAAACATTCCAAACCTTCTCCCTGGTTGATAGCCCTTTTCAACATTACTATTGCCATCATTAGCGATGCTTCCGAAGGTTGAGGCCTTAGTGTGGGTGTCCCCCTCCTACAAATGAGGCATTGACAATCTCTAGTTCCTGGAAATATGTTCTAATAGCTTTGAGAGGGCAAATCACAAATGCACGATTATGTCATCAAGTAATAAAATATGGATCCTACGAGGACTAGAAAATTCCTTTAATTATAACAATTAATTTATACTTAACTCAAATAAGGAATAAAATTTAATTTAGAACACTTGAACATTTGACAAGAATAATTATTAAAATAATAAAAATGATTGAAATCTATTTTAGGAAGAGTTCCCAGGATAAGGGTTACCGTCTTTACATTCGCAAATCCTTGTTTTGCTCCTTTTCATGAACTTTAAGTTGTGAGGGTGAGTTGCTCTTTGATATATGTCAACCACTCTCAAGCTTCAACATGTGTACTCAATTGAAGTCAGCCCTACTCTTGTGGTACGGTTATCAATCGAATTCTTTACTTAGATCTTTCTATCCAATGGCTTCGTAACAACCCAAGGTGAATTCTAGAAACCCCTCAGAATCCTAATATTATTCTGGTTAATTAGGATTCTAGTTTGAATAACTGAATGGTCAAATAGTTGGGTTCACCTCTTGGTCCTTTCCTAATGTATCTAAAAGTTGTAGTTTATTGGCCAGGCAACTCACACAAATAAAACTCACTTTAATGATTCAAATCACAACACTCAATGAAATAGAAATAAGAACAAATGTTTATTGAATGTAAAAGGTCATAGCCCCAATCCTAGGAACAAATGGAATTACTCACTCATTATGGATAAGAGAATACTAAATTTTAAATTAGAGAATTGTAAAAGAAGGGTGTTTAATCCTTGATGGAGAACCCTCATTTATCCTAATTACAAAATATTGGGCTAAGTCCAACAAAACAAATCTAAAAAATTAGAATAGAATATAGCATCCACAACCGTAGGTGTATGTGGCGCCTTTACTTCAAGTTGCTTCTCTTCAATCTAGGCTCCAATGTGACTTATTTTGGCTATTCAATTGGTCTTCGCATAACCTCAACACTGAATTCCATCTTCTTGCACTCAATCTCTACTATTTTTGGCTCAATCCATTTAAACTGCACAACATAGCCAAAAATACTCGTTCAACCTAAACAAAGAGAAATAAAAGCTAAAAAAAATCATAAAGTCCTAATCATGTCCTAAAATGCAAGTTAAATGTAATGCAAATGTAGCATAATTTCACACTCATCAAGCTTCTTCTGATACTTCGATGTGTAGCGTGCCAAGAGATCTCAACACCAACATATCCATATCCCCCAAAACTGTGAGGAGTTTTCTATCCACTATGAATTTAACTCATTAGTGCAATGTAGAATGTACAACCCCTACAACATGGATCCATGGTCTTCCCGCTATATAGTTGTAACTAGGATTTATGTCCATGACGTGGAATACTATCTAGAAATGTAGGACCCTATTTTTATAGGCAACTCCATTTCCTCCATGACATATCTATTTGACCTATCAAACCCCTTCACTACAATAGAGTTTGGTCTCATATACTACGCATCCACTAGAAGCCTAAATAATGTCATTTTCGATATGACATTGATGGATGAGCCATTGTCGATAAGAACCTTACCAATTAAGAAATTCTAATACATTATGGAGATGTGCAAAGGGATAGTTGCCTCATCCCCTCAAAATGTATTTCTTGATCACTAAAGGATATATAATTATCGACCAAAATATTATTGATGATACCATCGAGCTTGTCTGTGGTTATGTTGTGGCTAACATGTGCATGGTTCAGTATTTCCATTGGTGTTAGGCTCGGAACTCATTAGTAGAGATAGTATGGATATCCTGGTAGGAGTGCGGTTTAATTAATCCATGACCTTATAATCACTCTTTTTTATGAATTTCAAGAATCCACATGCTTCCTCACTAAATATTTCCCCTTTATCTCTAGGCTTATGTAGTAGCTCATTCAGATTTGCTTCCACTTCATCCTCCATATGGATACACACTTTCCCTTTCCCTTTATCCTTCGCTGAGACTTTTTCAGAATCTGGGGGAACGTAGACACGCCCGCTTCTAGTAATTCCATTATCCCCAACAATATTGGTGACTTCTACCTGCTGGTCAGATGTCTGAATTCCCCCCACCATATATCCATTGCATAACACTATCTATCTTATAAGCGAAAGGTTGTCGTCTCTCTACTGTTGTAGGCCTCAGAACAAGCTCCATCACTCTTATGAATGGCACTCATTGATGTTGTTGTATATATACACGAGCACTATCAGGAATATTCAATATGTGTTCATAATGGGTGATGGATGGCCTCATAACCCTTCTCATGTCCTCCTTTCTTCTTGTAGCAGCATTCACAGTTTGATATGAGGGTCTCATCTCTATCGTGATCAACCTCATATACAACATCTTCTGCATTAAAAGCTTATACTTTGGAAATTCCTCTAGAGTGTGATTCATTACATCATGCAATTCACAACTATATGGGTCTTCATCCTCCACTAGCCTTTCTACCATTCCACGATTGCACATTTTCCGAAAAATTACCCTCATGAGTGTTTTCACCTCAACTGCCTCCTAAATGAATGCTCTAACCCAAGCATCATCTATAACATTCACACTCTGATTGTTGTGATTAGGTAATGGGTTTCTGTCTACATATGATGTAGTGGGCTTGAATTCTAGTTGTTTTGAATTGATTAGGCTTTGTACCTTATGCTTTAGACACCGATAGTGCTCAATGGAATAGCCTATAACGCCAGAGTGATATTCACATGTGATATTTGGATTATATCAGGCCCCGAGTGGTTCAGGTACTCATCCTATTATAGGGCTTATCATTCTCCCTCTTAAAAGATGAGTGTATAAGTCTACATAGGTCATTGGTATGGGGTCGAATTGTGGGCCTCTTCTTTCGGGATTAAGGTAATTACGATTTTGGATTTGATTTTGGTAAGGTTGTGTTTGGTTGTGGTTTTAGCGGGGTTGGAAGGCTTGTGTTTGGTTGTACTTTTGGTAGGCTTTGTTGTTGTTATTGTGGGCTACGTACCTGGGTTGTGTGGAAGGTGTGGCATTATATGGGGCATAATATTTGAAGTTTTGGGCCTTGTATCCCTCGGCTCAGTGAACAATGTGAGTGCTTCTCCCTCCTTCTTCTTCATTCTATTTTCTCCCCCACTATAATAAGCGCGTTGAAGCTAAATGCAACACTCCCCACCAAGTAGTCATAATAGGGTTCCTTCAAAGTATCCACAAAGATGGATAATTGTTATTCTTCCTCCAATCTAGGAATGACCTGTGATGTTAGAGCTCTCCAACATTGGGTATACTCCAAAAAGCTCTCTTCTGGTTTCATATGCATGCTCTAAATTTGGGCCCTATCAGGAGCATCACTCTCATTGTACTTATGCTACTTCATGAAGGCATTAGACAAATCAAGAAAGGTTTTGATCTAAGCCTTCTTCAATCGGATGTACTAGCCCATGGCCGCCCCTGTCAGACTATCTTGGAAGCAGTGAATCAGCAGCTTGTCGTTCCTGTGGTATGTTGTCATCTTCCTAGCATAAATATGCAAGAGAATTTTTGGGCAGGAAGTACCATCGTAATTTTCGAATTCAGGAGTCTTCAAATTGGGTGGGAATACTGTGTCTGGCACTAGCACATCTAAAATGCATTTTTTATATCGGGAAAGTTTGTTCCCTCAATAACCTTCAATCTTTTTTTTATTAGCTCTAGTTATGCCTTCTCTTGGCTTGATGAGTCCTCAGGGGTACCCCTGTTTATCTTAATTTCTGCCTGGTAGTTTATGGACTTGCCCTTAGGAGGAAGATCGTGAGTAGGGTCTTCTTTTTTTACCGATAGAATCATTATGAGGTGCTTCTTGTTCCTCTTGGTTAGGAGTTGTATCTTAATATCTTATGACAACATTCCTATGGCGGTTTGTCCCAGCAACTACCTTTAGAGCCACCCTTTATGCAAATTCTTGAGAATGATGTGGCTATCTAGCGCTGGCACAGTGGTATCCTCCTTCGACAAAAATGGTTGTTCACAAGCTAAAATATTTTTCTACATTTTTTAGTGTAAATATATAGTGACAACTCTAAAAAATCACGTAGTTGAAAATCGGGCGCTACATTAGTTAACTAAAATAATTTAATTATTTTACTTATAACTATTGTACAATTAATTTAGGATACTTACCATGTCAATTTATAACTATAGGTGTGTTAAGATTTGAAACATTTTACTGTTTTTTTTTCATTTTAAATTATGGATAAGTTTCCATAATCAATGCTATTTGTTTGTTCTTTCATTTTATTTTTATATAGTTTAAAAAATAAATCAGAGATTTTTAATTTAAACAATCACATAATCTTATGTTATTTTTTCCCTTTTAAGATTATATATTTAGATATTTTGTGTATCCTTTATTTTGAAATTTTGGTACGAGATAACTTTAATTTTGAGGATTTTTATCCTTTAAGAAAATTCATAAGAATAAATTAGGAGCAATAAAAAATTTCATGTTGATAGATATAGAGGTAATAATAGTGATATGCCAATATAAATAAAACATCTTTTAATTTTATACTTAAATAATGTAATATTTATACAGTATAAAAATTAATATATATATCAGTTCAAATATATTGCTTATATTTTAAAGTAAATAATTTAAATAACTATTAGACTCTGAATTCATTCATTTTTCCTTCATATTTAATTGCAATTGTCTCCTACTCCTAATGTCTACCCAAAATATTCAAAATTGAATAAACTAACATATCCTTGGCCAACAGAATATCACTTCAACAATATATAGTTTCGACCTGTCTATGTATCTAAATCTCATATAGCACCACTTCACGTGTAAAATCACCCTTGCACCCTTTTCTTATGGATCTTCAACCCTCTTATCAAATCAAATTTTAATCAACTAAGCTTTTTACAATGAACAGAGAATTGACATATGCACTTCCTTTTCTCATCCTCTTACTATCTTCCCTATTCATATACACCTTTGTGGCCCCTTTTGATAGAAAATCTCTCTCTCATTTAGCTTTCTTGTCATATATAATTCCCAATAATTTACAAAAATCTTCACTTTCCTGTGATTATTCCAATGGTCGCTGGGTTTGGGATGACACTTACCCACGTCAAGTGTACAATGAGAGTTGCCGGTTTCTTGATCCGGGTTTCCGGTGCCGTAAAAATGGACGGAAAGATGAAGGTTATCGTAAATGGAGATGGCAACCTGATGGATGTAACCTTCTAAGGTATGTGACATAATTTTTGTTTATGCAAACTGTGTTGTAGTGTATCATGTGCTGCACACTTTTTTTATTTGTTGTTGTTTTTTTTTTTCAGTAGGGTTATGCTCACATTCTAACTGCACTATATTTATCAATTATATACTTTAAAATAGTTACAGTGCATGTATTTGGATATTCCATTTTAACTTTCAAATTGTTGCGTTGCTGTTATTTGTCATGTTATATGTGTTTTTGCATCTTCCATAATTAGATATGTGCATGCATGGTTAATAATGTTTGGATCTGTTTTGCTAAGATTTGTCACTGAGTTAGGCTTTAGAGAAAAATAAAGTTAAAAGGAGAGTTTAATAACTATTTTATAAGTGTAATTTATAGCTCTAAAATCTTTTCCTATCCTCCATTATCCTCCAATAACTAACTTATAAACAAAGCTATGGGGAGTAATTATATGATAAAATTGACAATGACAATGCTTCATGTGGGTTTCAATGGCAGTTCTTTTTCTCCTCTATGCACCTTTTATTTTTTTCCTTCCTTGCTTTTCGGGGAAGAAATGGGGTTCATCAGAATCGGTCAAAAAAGATATAGAAACATGGCTGGAACCAGATCGAACAGCATTTGTGGATACTAGATCCTAATATCCAGCAGGAGTTTTTTATATTAAAAATTATAGTAGTATTTTTTTATTACTTTCTTTTTTTAGAAAAAAGAAATGGTAAATTAATGACACTTTTTAAAAATAAAAGAAATGGTTAGTGGTATGCATTACTTCAGACGTGGGATATTATATGGTTGTTGCATCGCATTTTTATAATTTTAATACATTTTCAGAAACTTCTTATAAAGTGAAAGAAAGAGATGTATTACTAAGATTTGCTTTCTTTTCTTGTATATAAAAAAAATGTAAAAAGTGAGACGCAAATGACATTGTTGTATTCATCATTTTCATAACATGGGGATCTTATCATAACTTCTTTTATGTTCATCTATCATAACATAACTTTTAATTTCTAAAAATATATGACTTTCCTAACCATGTGGTTCACTACTGCTGAACTAAAAAAAATATGTCCATATGGAATACAATTTGATCATGTCATATTCTAGCATGATAGAGTATGATTCACAATTGGAAGCAATAGGTAAACTAAGGTTTTCTAATTGTCCAAGATTAATATGATTACTACCAAATTTTCACCATTACTTGTGTATTAATAATTTAAATTAAGTGAGCTTATTCTAATCAATGATGAACTGGTTATTGGGATCCAGTCTTATATCATATAATAGTTTCTCAATTTCAAGAGTCTATTAGCTTGGAAGGAGAATCCTCTCCGGTAATAAAGATGTATGTGTTTGTTTCTCCTTATTACATGTTATCTTTTGTTTATAATTATGTGACAGTCCCAACTAAATGATTTTTACTAGTTAATTAGGAAAATCCTTTTAACTGGCTCCCCAACCAGAAATTGTCATAAAAATGAGTAGCTAGCCTCCCTGTTTTTCTCTACACTTGAATATATGGTACTCTTCAATTATCATAACTAGTTCCCATTGTGTCCATATGTTTCATGATGCTACTCGCAGATTTAATGCCAGCGACCTCCTGGAGAGAAATCGCAATGGCCGCATCGTGTTCGCAGGCGACTCGGTCGGAAGAAACCAATGGGAGTCCTTACTCTGCTTGTTGTCACAAGGTGTTTCCAACCTGTCTACAATATATGAACTGAATGGAAATCCTATAAGCAAACACAAGGGTTACCTCTCAATGATGTTCCAAGAATACAACATGACTGTAGAGTACTATAGAGTTCCTTTCCTTTCCATTTTAGGTCACCCACCACTAAATTCATCTACTGAAGTCCGAATGACTATTAGGCTTGATGAGTTGCACTGGTATTCCAAAAACTGGGAAGGAGCAGATGTTATTGTTTTCAATTCTGGACACTGGTGGAACCAAGACAAAACTATCAAGGCGTAGGACCACTCCAACAACCTTTTTTTCTTGAAACCGGATCTTTTCTAGTGCCTCATATTCCAGTATTGGACTTTGCAGTACTAGAGAGGATCTAAGTCACTAATAGTTAAACATTAGTACCGGCTAATCTATAATGTACTTTATCTTTTTGCAGGGGTATATATTTCCAGGAAGGGGGGAAGGTAAATATGAGTATGAATGTGAAGGAAGCATTTAGGAGATCCTTACAGGCATGGAAATCATGGGTACTGAATAGCTTAGATCAGAAGAGGAGTTTCGTCTTCTTTCGTGGTTATTCACCCGTTCATTACAGGCAAGTATACTGATATAGCTTACGAAAGTACACATTGCACAAGAGAAATGATTCACATTTTACACTTTCTCATGCCTTGAATAGTGAGATATTTCTGAAAGAGGCAAGCTAACTAATTTCTACTAACCAGATCAGGATTTAAAGAACAGTTACTTGGGCTCAAACTATTGAATGAAGATATATTTTCCCAGTCCATGTCCCCATATATATTACAACCAATTAAAATGTATCATACAGTTAAATAAAAAAATATAAAAACAAAGTTATATTACTTGGATGTGGATCACTATTCCCATTTCTGTCTGACTTGATGTTCTCATCCAATTAGAAAATTTAACTTAATTAAAAAAAAATATTATAATAACATAAAATTAATATTTTTGCATTATTCTATGTAGTTTGGTTAGCCAGGTACATATAGATAGAATTATCTTAGGACAGAAAATTCTTGTCCATATTACTTGGTGTTTATTTATTAGATAAGAATAAGAAGATACATGTTTTTTTAGACAGAGAATCCTTATTTCAAATTATTAGTAATAAAGCTTGTACACGTGAATAAACATAAATGATTCTTAATACTGATTCCAAAAAGTTTTATATCGACAGTTAATTACTTCACACAATATTCATCTACTAGTATTTGTCTACTAACAAGACATTGTTCTACTGGTATAAGGTATCATTAGATTTCCAGAAAGATCAAAAAATCAATGATTTGACTCCTAAGAACAAACTTATTGAAAGGAATAGTCACACACCCGAGAAAAAGATTAGTTCTTTACTCATAAGATAATGAGATACCCTATAGAAAAACAGCATTCACTTTTTGTCTAGGCTTAGAACTATTAGATATACCATGATGCAAAGATAGGTTTTAATTGCATAAATAATTAAAGAAATAAAACAGAAAAGAAAAATTAGATCACTCACATAAGACAGATTTATGAACCTATATATGTATGTTTTTTAAGTTTGTTGTTTTTCCTGGGCTGCATGCAAAAGTTAGGCAAGATGGTCTACTCCATTGCAAAATTATGAAATAAAACAATAAAACTAGATGATAAGCAATTAAGACTCCATGCTTGCTTTGATATTGCTTATGAATAAGATATCAGTTTTTTCAAATTTTCCAACATATGCATTTGTATTGATATTTTGCACGAAGATCTAAACATACAAAAAATTTATCTGCTATGCATAGGTTTATCTGGAACACAGGAAAACCTTTTGAGTGTACATTTGAATAGTGTCTTAACTCTACTTTGAAATTGTAGGAATGGCACATGGAATGAAGGCGGAAACTGTGACATGGAAACAGAACCAGAAAAGGACCTTACAAAACTCGAAAAAGAACCATACTATAACACATTTATATCAGACGTTGTCAAACAGATGCAACATGGGAGCTGGAAAGTCCAGTTTTCGAACATCACATATTTTTCTGAGTTGAGAAAAGATGGTCACCCTTCCAAGTATCGGGAACCAGGCACTCCACCGGACGCTCCTCAGGATTGTAGTCACTGGTGCTTACCCGGAGTGCCAGACACATGGAATGAACTTCTCTATGCCCAACTACTCTCTGCGAAATTCGGAACCAACTCAGAGAGTGGAGAACAAAGCTAATCCAACTTCAGAGACCACAAAGAATGTTAAGTTTAGCTAGCTGTACAAAAATCTGCATTGCTTCTTGATCATTTAACTTCATCCACTTCCTCATCTGGTTCCCACATCAATGGCTGTCATTTGCTTCAATTTCTCAAGTTGCCTCAAGAGGTCCAACCTTTCTGGTGCATAAGTAGATGGAATCTGAAAGAAAGAAGACATATCAAATTCTTATGATGTGATCATTAGAGGACCAACATTGTGAACAAGAAATATAAAGAAAATAAAGCAGCAGCAAGCCATGATGTACATACCAAAGATGGTACATATCTCTGAATAGCTGCAAACATGGCTGCATGACCAACAGCAGTAATCTGTTCAAAATAAACATTGTCCTCTTTAGTAAGTTACACTGGATCTATAGCCTAAGGAAAGAACTACATCGAATATTGAGAAATGATTCAGATTAGATCTTGGGTTTGGTTTTCAAATATTGTTAGTTGTAATTCATTATCTTTTGCACAATGGTACATTGATCCTATTACTTGTATTGACCTGTGTTGCAAATTATAATCGGGTTGGCACCCCTTGTGCCCTTTATAATATATTTGCTTATAAAAAAAGAATATTGGGAAATGATAGTTTAGCAGTTACGGCATATTAAGAAATAGCAAGAAACTTGTTCTACTTATATCTTGTCTTCTTTATTTACTACATGTGGACACTCTTCTTTATCATTTCTTTTGTTTTCCAATATTTATAAGAAGCAGCAAAATTAAAGGGGGGATTTAATTATTCACTTCAAATTTGGCAGTCAGATTCCCCAGGGAAAAATTGAAGGAAGCCAGAATCTGAATGGTGCAGGATTGGGAATTAAATAAATAAAGTAACTAGATTACAAAATAGAAGTTAGAAAATGATGGGGTCATATAAGCTCTTACCAATGTTATGGCTGCGCCTAACTCACTCCAAAAGCTAACTGAAAGAGTGAGGGATGTCCAAGCCTTTCTATTCCTACCTCTTCTCATCCCATGTAGACTAGGTCCAAGTCAGGTATCTCTAAAACCGTCTATCCTAAAGTCTACTTGGCTCATACTTAGCCTACCTCTGCCAAAGCAGCTCTAGCCGATCCAATCTGGCAGTCAGCTATGCAAGAGGAATATGACGCTATTATGGGTTTAGGAACCTGGTATTTAGTGTCACTTCCTCCTAATAAACAAGCTATCAGTTGTAAGTGAATTTTTAGGATCAAACAAAACCCAGATTGACTAGTAAACAGATATAAAACATAAAGCTGGAATGGTTGCAAAAGTTTTCACCAAAAACAGGATGTTGATTACAATGAAAGATTATCCCTCATAGTAAAACCTATCACTACAAGAGTTCTTCCTACTCTTCCATGACCTATAACTGGCCTCTCCAACAATTGAATATTAATAATGCATTTCTCAATTGCAGTCTCACTGAAGAAGTCTACATGCAGCAACCCTATCCGTTTTCAACATCAAGATAGATCTCTAGTTTTAAACTCAACAAAGTATTATATGCTCTCAAACAGGCTCATAGACAATGGTTTGGAAAGTTTAAGGAAACTCTTCAAACTTGGGTTCAGTTCCATCAAGTGTGGTAGTTCTTTGTTCATTCACAATTCTACTAATAAGTTGATTCCAGAAAAATATTTACCTTAAAACAAAATCACTATGGTTCCAACAAAGAGTGTAGGAGATAGCTGCTTGAGAAAATTGGTGAAATATAGTTAGATAAAAAATTATTGAACTTGGAAGGATATTGTGTGTTTGTGATGTTGAGGATGAATTGGAGTGCCAAAATCAACCCCCTCATTGGTAAGGAAGAAAATAAAAATAATATTGGCTGTCACATGAATAATCAGTATATGACAACTTCATTGAATACACCACTCTTTTCTATAGGCTGCTGTCTTGAATTTGCCTTGAAGTGGACCCCCAATAAAACATAGCATATCATATTTGCTAAAGAAAATATAATCCCAATTTTAAATTGCGAGATAAAAGATTCAATGACCATAAGAAAATTGAAATGTAAAGAAATTAAAAGACCCTTGAATGCCTAAAATCTAAGTAATATTATTACCACCAACCTTTAACCTATCCAGTATCCACCTTGTAGATAATATAAAACAATAAAAAACAGCTGATATAAACAGGACTATTATTAAAAAAATATGTGTCAAAAAGAGAAGAGAAAGAAGAAGATTGAGCAATTTGTGCTCAAGAAAACAAGATCTGAAAGAGCGATTTGTGATGGAAAATTCAAAAGTGAATAATAATTGCATTGAATGATTCTAAGTACAACAAAATACCTTCGTGGACAAGTAATTTCATAACTAATTATGTTTTTCTAACTAACTTGTATTGATAATACATCTAATTAATGACTTTAATCTACATACCTTTGATAACAAGTTATCCTTTCTGATTTGGGTCTGGTGAGAAGCCGAAGCTGTCCTACGCCAATCTGCCACTGTGGCCTGCTCCCTGTACCAATGTGACAACATAGCCTGCGCCAATGTGGCTTGTGCCTATGTGCGTGTGCCCATGTGCATGTCAATATGGCCTGCACCAAAGTGCCCATGCCGCAAGTCATTTGGCTTGTGCATGTCGTGCCAGTGACCGAGGCATCGTGCCTGCCAATCTCGCCAGTGCCGATGTCCTATGCCAGTTCCATTGCCTGACCCGTGCTTGTGCCAGTGTCCCGTGCCAAGGCCTGTGCTGCCTGGCTCGTGCTTGTGCCAGAGTCATGTGCCAAGGCCAGTATCTGGCTCATGCCAATGGCCTTTTGACAGTGCCAATTGGCCTTGCGTGTGCCAAGTTGGTTGATCATGGGGCAGTTTTGTCTTCAATGTCCAATAATGTTCACTAAAGCGAAATACAATATCTGACCTATTTTTTTCTTCTGAATGTTAGCTGTCATTCTACAAAAAGAATGGCACACATAAATTGAAAAGAGTCACGACCATATCTAAAAAGTTGACATAAGGCTATGTGTGAAAATGCACACAAGAAGTACGAAATCATACACCAATCATGTTAGAATCGAACATTTGACAACAAACAATTAAAGCCATATATTGCAAGAGTGAGTGTAGGTGACACACTGGAGATACTACAAAGAACCACCATCATGAACTCATAGTTTATTCCAAAGGAAACTTCCTACTATTTGATGAATGAGGAAGTGACGGTAAACAGTACAATTTACTCATAAAAGTAAATATCTATTGTGAAGAACAGAAATAGGAAACAAGCTAATATGGTCATCAAAAAACAACTCGTTAGGAAGACTAATCAAGTGCAATACACAGAACATAGAGAGCAGTCTTCGATGCAAATAATCAAACTAAGCCCAACCTTATATTTTTCTGTTTCCTCTTCCTTAAATCTTATTAACAGTTTTCCAAACAAATGAACCATGAAAATCATGTCCTTTCACCACACTAATAAAGCATAATAAAAAATTGAGAACAAAACTACAACACAAGGAATTCAATTTAATGTAAACATTAGACACTGAACTCAGCACAGTTTTCATTTTTCAACATAGGTATAAGATCATATTTTATAAGGTTGAGTATAAAAAACACTCAATAATCAAACTAAGACCAAGCTCACATTTCTCTAACTTAACCATATATTACTAAATTACTAACCAGGGTGCATCAACCTTAAAAACCCCATACCAATTTAACATGACAAAGATATTGAAAATAAAACTTGAGTTCAATGACTTCAATTTAATGTATAATTAGACAACTGAACTCCAAGCACATTTTAAGATAACTATAAGATCAAAACTTCAGAAAGGTTTAAATAAAAAAAAACACCCAACAATTAAACCAAGCCCAACCCCTTCTCCTTCTTCTGTAATAATATTTCTAATTCTCAAGCCAAAGTTCATCAACCTTAAAATGCACTATAATAACAAACTGAAAACAACTAAACTCCAAAAATAATATCAATAATATACCTTATAGCAAACTTTCTTATCAGACGCGACCAACGTGGGTTTCTTCGAAGACTTACCCTTTCCACCTAGATTCCAACAAAAAAGGAATAACCAATTAGATCAATTGCAAAGTCAGCATCACTGACCCATATCAATGGATCTGGAGTTTAGGGTTCAGGTTAAAAGCAAGAACTCTTCATGTTTGAGAATACTCAATGGAGTATGAGAAAATAGCTCACGAGTAAATAGTATACCATAAATGAAATTGGAATAGTTGCAAATTAAAGAACATGTCAAATTCATGGATACCAAAATTTGAATGTTTCAGTTAATGCAGACATACGTTGCAACAAAAATCAATCAATTTAATGTTAATTGCAATTAATTGAAATAAAAACAAAAAACAAAAAACGGGACAGGACAGGACATGAGATACTCAGCTTCGTTAACAAAGGTTGCTCCTGAATAGAAGTATGTTCCTAGACGTCAACTGTATGATGTAGTTTCAACAACTCCTAAAACCTTTGACGATCCAAATTTAGAATCTTGTTCGCGATATCCTAAGAGAGAAACAAAGTTAAGATGGAGAAATCAATTTTATAAAATGAAAAAACAAAACCACGTGACATGAGTGAAGGAAGAAGAAGGATTTGTTGTTTTATTAATCAGCGCATAGACATAAGAATGCGAATTTGTTGTGTTCGCTTTGCCTCTAAAGCTTCCTTCGTGTTTTGTAACTTTCTATTATTTTCCAGAAATAAATGTGCCTCCTTCTCTGCTTTCTTTATCATGCACGACAGTGGTGTGGGCGATGACGAGGGTGTCGCCGCCGCAACTCCCGGCCACGATGGCGGTGGAGTGCGAGGTAAGCAATAAGAGAGTGGGGTGGGGGATAAGGGTCCCGACAACGAAGACGGTGGAGCGTGTGATGAAGAAGGTGGTGAGGGAGAGTCTTGATAGATGATAAGCATCTTTGATCGATTGAGAAAGAAATTAGTGAAAGAATAGAGTGAAATTAGTGAAAGAATAGAGTGAAATTAATGAAAGAATTGAATGAGTGAGTGAGAAAGGAAATATTATTATTGCGACTGCGAGTTCAGAAAAAACCGTATTGCGTGAGAATTAAGCAATCAGACTTTTCATCCTTCTTTTCCCGGTTAAAGGCGGCAACATTATTTAGGGTTATTTATTCCTTTCTTCTTATTATAATTATATTTTAGTAATTAACAGATAATAATTATCCTATTTCAGCCATTCAAAAAACATAATGACAATGGTATTTTAAAATACAAAACCGTTCCTAAAAATGTCTTGACTAAGGTCAAACGATCCAGATTCCATCTAAGTGCTTTAAATCATTTTATTTTCTTATTATTTTCTCCTATAATCCTATTGGATAAAGAATCTTAACGTGTTATAAAATTCTCAATCCATATACATTTATAATCAATCAGTTGTATATTTTTTTGTTTTAAATTTTGTCATTTTATTTAAAATATTTGCCATTTTATAAACTCAATAGATATTTTTAATTTATTATCTAGTTATACCCTTATTTGTTACTCATAGTTTTCACCTAACATTTTTTTATATCTATTTAATTTAGTTTTCAATATACATTAAATAATTTTATTTTAAATAAAATATATTCAACTTTTGCATCGATTATTAATTTCTTAAATTGTGTGCTTACCATTAAATATCAAAATTGGAACTAATGGAGTAACATATAAGAATTGTACACCCAATATCTAAAAATAGGAATGAATACATACTTTTTCAGTAATGTAATCCCTTTTCCGCCTTGATGCATGAGATATAAAAAATCTTTATAATTATTTAAATAATGAAAAGTAACAGAAAAAGATACTTGATTGGTGTTTATCAACTTTATTTTAAAATTAAATCTTTTAGCATAATCATGAGATAGAAATTCAAACAATTAACACCTCTGTTTTTTAGACGAGTACTTCCTCTTACTAAGATTCATCTATATTTTAAAAGATGTTTAAATAACCTCTTACTATTACAAAGCAAAATTTCCAAATTAGAAAACAATTCTATAAGCTTAACTAAAAGGAGTTAAAGAGATAAAAGATCCACTCAATTTTTATAATGGTTTTTTCAATGTTGTAGGTAAGGCTGGAAATAGATCAGATAGTTTATCAAGGACCTATTACCTGACCTGTAACAGACTAGGTTCTCAGACTTTTTGAAAAGCTTATTTATGTTAATAGATCAAACTTTAGGTTATCCAAAAAGTTTATTAAACCTAACAGGTCAGACTATTTAGTTATATTATGCAATATGTTTATATTATACAATTTTAATATAAGTAATATTATAATATATATGTAATTTTAAAATAAAAATGTATACAAAAATATAATATAATTATTGGGGTTAGAAAAGTCTAACTAAAAGTAAGAATACTAGCATATTTAAATATATACATGATGATATATTTCAAGATTATATAATATAACAGGTTCGGTGAAGTGATGTAATGATTAAATATGATATTATAACATAGAACTAGAAAATACATAACTTTTTTCTAAATATTCTTTTATTGTTTGCAGACATAATAATAGCAGGGGTGTCATTCTGCAATCCATAATATTAGTATATTATCGAGTTGCAATTAAACCATGTGTTAGTTGTTAGCTTAATTGTGTTACTTGAGATAAGCATTGTCCATGGGAAGCAATGGACAAGGTCATGCAATTCATTAGATTACCTTAAATATTGATTATAAGATATTTATAAGTTACATTGTTTTAGTTTCATTAACATGTGACTCTCTTTGTAGGGATGAGATATTAAAAAAAGCATTAGAAAAAAACCTCTTAAAAAGTTTAATCTTTTAATTTTTAAAACCCAAAATGGATACCAGCCGGGTATTCACAAAAACCCATAAAAAACACTCAAACATGTACCTATAAAGATACGAGCGGGTAACAAGTAAAATTTCAAATATAGAAAACGGGTAGTTAATCATTTCTTCAACTACTCAATAAACTCATTTTTTGTGATTGCATATATGCCTTGTTCAGGTAATCTTGACTTTTAACTTCCAATACTAACTCACCAAAATCGACCATCAAATCTCCCGAATATTCTAGGTTTAAATCTCAAATTTCAATTTCAAAGATAATAAATAAATTACTAAAAAGTTAGAGACTAACACAATCGATTGGGATAAACTAAGAAAGAGAAGAAAACTGAAATCACTTATTCTCGTTTGGTGAGGTTCCAAAGCATCCAGAGCAGGCTCCTAATCCTATATTCATTTATTGGTTACTCTTCCAAAACTTGTTACCAAATGTAAATTCTGCATTTTTTAAACTAAAAGTAGTTGAGTATGTCCTTTATATTGGGATATTAAACCACACTTACTTCTCTACTTTTCTATCTTTTCACAGGTTTATACTTCAACACTCAAGCATCATCAAACTACTAGTTAAGGTCTGTATGCCTTGGACAATCAAGTTGCATAAGCTTTGCACCAACTGATATTGCATCAGCTTTGCACCAACTGATACTGCACGCACATGGCTCATGACTTTGTTTCTATTGCCTTGTATTGAGGGTCTTTTAAGTGTTTTGGATATAGCAGCAAAGCTCTCCTATTTTACCATGTGATCTTTTTAGAATCTGTTAAAGTTGTTATGAATTAGTTAGTTGGTTACTTGCTTCTCAAGTCATCTTGTGCAAGTATATATATCCTTGTACTTTCTTCTCTTGATGTAGAGAAATATACATAATAATAAAGGCATATTCATTGAATACATTCTTGTTTCACATCAACCACTCCCTCTTCTCTACATAAGGATCCAATCACAATCAGCAAGATGGATGCTCAATCAAACACAACACAACAAGGGCATGACTCCATTGATTTTTCACAAAGTCCTACCAATAATCCCTACTACCTTCATCCGGGTGAAAGTCCAGGCATGATTCTGATTTCACCTCCCTTGAATGGAGGGAATTACCACTCATGGAGCAGATCCATGAGGAGGGCCCTACAATTAAAGAATAAATTCAAATTCTCCAATGGTTCCATCAACATGCCACTACAAACAGATCCTAGTTTTAATTCTTGGAAAAAATGCAATACAATGATCCTTTCTTGGATAACAAGATCACTCACACAAGAGATTGCACAAAGCATTATCTACATCGATTCTGCCAAGGAACTATGGGAAGATCTTAAGGATTGTTTCTCAAAAGGGGATCATTTTAGGATGTCTGATATCTTGCAAGAAATTCATGCTATGAGACAGGGAGACAGAACTGTTTCAGCCTTCTTCACTGACTTGAAGACACTATGTGATGAGTTGGATGATTTGAGGCCTATACCAAATTGCATTTTCACCATTCGCTGCACATGCCCATTGCTAATAATCATCAAGAGATACAGGGAGTCAGAGTATGTAATATTCTTTTTGAAGGGATTATTTGACCAATACAACACAATAAAGGCACAAATACTTCTTATGGAACCTCTTTTGTCAATGAACAAGGTATTCTCAATGGTTCAGCAACAAGAAAGGCAACAAGAAGGGTTGCCAAACAACAACAACATTAAGCCTATCATTAACAATCTCAACACAAACCAATCTTGGAAAAATCAACCAAACAAGAACAATGGAAGAGGCTACAATGGAAGAAACACAAGACGATTTGAAGGGACTAACACACCCAAAATGGATTTCTCACAAAATGGAAACAATAACAAGTTATACACATTTTGTGGAAAGGAAGGCCACACAACAGAAACATGCTACTTCAAGCATGGTTTCCCTCCAAATTTTAAGTTCAAGAACAGACCACAAAGCAATGGAGCCATAAACAACATGCTTACCAATAAGGAGTCTCAAATAACAAACAGAGAAGAAGATCCTAAGGCACCACAAGAAAGTTCCATCCAGTTGAGCATCAACCATGAACATAGTATCAATCAACTAAGCAATGACTTGGATGATTCGGAACCAATTCTCACAAGTATGACTCTTAACAAACAATCTTGGATAATTGATAGTTGAGCTACAGATCATGTCACCAATAACATCACTCCCTTTTCATACTACACCACTATAAAACCTATCCTTATCAAATTACCTAATAATCTAGACATCACTGCCAAACACTTAGGCACAGTCAATCTTACAAAGGATTTAACTCTTTACAATGTTTTGTACATTCCTGGTTTCAAGTACAACATTATATCCATTCATAAACTGGCTAAGGACAATAATTGGAAGTTTACCCTTGACAAATCTTCTTGCATTATTCAAGATATGACTTCTTTAAGGATGATTGGTCAAGCTAAAGCTCATAACAACCTCTACATCCTCATAAAGATTGGCTGTCATGCTCATAAAAATTTTCATGATGTCAATTGCCTTGAAAACAATATTGTTTCCTCTTTTGATCTATGGCACTTTAGGCTAGGTCATCCTTCATACAATGTGCTTAAGAATATTGCTCATGTTTTTCCTTATGTGCATTTTTATTCCTAAAAGAGTATATGATTTCTGCCATATTGCTAAGCAACCAAGATTGCCTTTTAAACTCAGCTCTTCATGCACTGATAGTTCCTTTAGCTTGGTCCATATGGACATTTGGGGACCACTTGGTGCTCCCACCATTCATGGACATAGATACTTTTTGACTATTGTAGATGAATTCACTAGGTTCACTTAGGTTCACCTCATGAACAATGATTCGGAAACCAGAACTTTGATTCAAAACTTCATCCAACTTTTCAATGTCCAATTTGATAAGAAAATCAAAAGCATAAGAACTGACAATGTCTTGGAGTTTATAATGTCATCATACTACAAAAATCTTGGCATCATCCACCAGACTTCTTGCATTGAAACACCCCAGCAAAATGTTGTGGTTGAAAGAAAACATAGGCACATACTGAACATTACTAGATCTCTCTTATTTCAAGCTAATCTACCTAAACAATTTTGGGGATATGTTGCTAAGCATGCAGTACACTTGATTAATATTCTCCCCACCCTTGTTCTGCAACAAAGATCTCCCTTTGAGATACTTATGAGTCACAAACCCACCTTGGATAACCTTAAGGTCTTTGGTAGCCTAGTTTATGCCTCCACCATTACCAACCATAGAACTAAGTTGGACCCAAGGGCTAGAAAATCCTTATTCCTTGGATACAAGTCTGGCACAAAGGGTTTCCTCCTCTTTGATTTGAAAACTAGAGAATTTTTTATTTCTGGAAATGCTTTGTTCCATGAACATATATTTCCTTATCATGCATCTGAAAAGAACACAACATCTTCCCACCATATCAACATTGATGAATTCTCCTTCCTAGATTGTGATGTTCCTCGGATACACACTCACAACATCACTGACCAAATGCAACCTGACCATGATGTACCTCATCTCACAAACAATCATGATCCTTCTTGCCAACCTATGCAGACCAACAACCAACATCTTAGGAGATCTCACAGAATCTCCAACCCACTGCATACTTAAAGGATTTCCACTGTAATATCCTTACCACTGATTCTCATTTCACTGAGTCACATCTAAAGCACCCTTTAAGCAAAGTTCTTAGTTATCACACCATCAAATCTAATCATCTACCACATTGTCTTTCCATCACTATCCACAATGAGCCTAAATCTTACAAACAAGCTATCAAATCCACTGATTGGATTCAAGCAATGGCCATTGAGCTCAAGGCCTTAGAATAAAATAATACCTGGAATCTTGTCCCTCTACCTGCTGATAAATCAGCCATTGGTTTTAAATGGGTCTACAAACTCAAATTCCACTCGGATGGCAGTATTGAGAGACACAAGGCCAAGCTTATAGCCAAAGGCTACAACCAAACTGAAGGCCTGGATTTTTATGAAACCTTTGTCCCTGTAATTAAGTTAACCACTGTGAGATTGCTTATTGCCCTTGCTGCCAAACTTGGTTGGTTTTTTCATCAACTTGATGTCAACAATGCATTCCTCCATGGTGATCTCAATGAGGAAGTCTAAATGACTCTGCCCCCTGGTGTTCAATCTTCTCAACCAAACATGGTATGCAAGCTTAACAAATCTCAATATAAATTAAAACAAGCTAGTAGACAATGGTTTGCCAAACTATCTACTTCTCTCATATCCTTAGGTTACAAGCAATCTCACCATGATCACTCCCTTTTTACCAAAATTCACAATTTTAAATTCACTGCCCTTCTTATCTATGTGGATGATCTCATCCTTGCTGAAAATGACAATGTTGAGATCATTTCTGTTAAAAATCACCTTGATGCTCGTTTTAAGATTAATGATTTGGGTACTTTGAAATGTTTTCTTGGCTTAGAAGTTGCTAGAAACCACAAAGGGATCACATTATGCCAGAGAAAGCATGCCTTGGACTTACTCTCTGATACGGGTTTTCTGCATTCTAAACCTGTTCCTACCCCTATGGTCAAGCATACCAATTTACATGACCAGGCTAGCACCCTTTTCCATGATCCTCTCCTTTATAGGCAATTGGTAGGTAGACTTTTGTATTTAACTAACACTCATCCCGACTTAAGCTTTGCTACTCAACAATTAAGCCAATTCATGGCCAATCCAACTACTAGACATCATCAAGCTTTAACCAGAGTTCTTAGATACATCAAAAACTCCACTGGTCAAGGCTTGTTATATCCAACCACATCCACTATTCAAATTAAAGGATTCACCGACTCTGATTGGGCCTCCTGCCCTGCAACTAGAAGATTCATCTCAGGTTTTTATATGTTCCTTGGTGATTCTTTTGTCTAATGGAAATCCAAGAAGCAACCAACATTGTCTAGAAGCTCATCTGAGGCAGAGTATCGTGCCTTAGCCATTGCCTCTTGTGAGGTTCAATGGCTGACCTTTTTACTAACTGATTTCAAGGTCCCTTACAAGAAACCTGCCATATTGTATTGTGATAACAATTATGCCAGGTACATAGTAGCAAATGCAGTTTTTCATGAGCACACCAAGCACATTGAAATTGACTGCCACATTGCAAGAGAGCACCTACAAAACAAGCTCTATCACCTTCTGCCCATCCACACTCATGAGCAAACAACTGACATTTTGACTAAGGCTCCTGAACCGTCCTCCTTTTATTACTTATTACCCAAGGTGGGAGTAATCAACATTTATTCTCCAACTTGAGGGGGGAAGTTGCATCAGCTTTGCACCAACTGATATTGCACCAGCTTTGCACCAACTGATATTGCATGCACATGGCTCATGACTCTGTTTCTATTGCCTTATATTAAGGGTCTTTTAGGTGTTTTGGATATAGCAGCAAAGCTCTCCTATTTTACCATGTGATCTTTTTAGAATCTGTTAAAGTTGTTATGAATTAGTTAGTCTATTACTTGCTTCTTAAGTCATCTTGTGCAAGTATATATATCCTTGTACTTTCTTCTCTTGATGTAGAGAATTATACATAATAATAAAGGCATATTCATTGAATACATTCTTGTTTCACATCATGTCTTTCTCCTTTATAGGAGGACATCTTCTGTCCAACAGATGTACTCCCTTTTATATTATAGTAATATTATCAAATATGCCTTCATCTTCTCCATCTATCACTGTTAAACTCAAAGTTACAGAAGAAGAAAGTGATACATGTGAGGCACAGCAGACACATAGATGGGTGGCTTGTAATTCCATTGTAAAATAGTAATAACTTGTTTCATAATTTATTTATTATTGTAGTTATAAATTTTAATAGAAAGTTAGTTATAAGTTAGTTGATTGTAATTTTGGGTTTATTCATTGATTCTGAGTTGTATATAAGGTTGTATGATTGCACATTCAAGTTAATGAGAATCAATTGAGAAATTCTCCAAATCATCCACTTCTCTCTTTTCTTTCTACTTTTCCTTTATCTCTCCGTTTTCCCTCCTTTTTCTATTAGAAGCGGCTACAAGCTTCCTTTCACTCAATTGCGATTCTCTTCACTATTTCTTTGATCATTGTGTTTTTGTAATGGGGTTTTTCATATTTGAAATGGTATCAGATCTTCCATTGAGAAGTTCAGTTGCACATTTTTCATCTCAATTTCTTGTAGAATCATTTTTTTCTTGATCAGATCCTCTTTCAATTTGTTTCAATGGTTGTGAATCCTCTAACTGATCCAACAAGTCCTTACTACATGCATCCTAATGAAAATTCAGGAGTAGTCTTAGTTTTTCCACCATTGATAGGTGGAAATTATCACCTGTGGTGTAGAGCAATGGTCATGGCTTTGAAGACTAAGAACAAAATGTAGTTTGTTGATGGAAGTCTTCCAAGAACTGCCATAACTGATTCAATTTCTAGTGCTTGGGATAAATGCAATACTCTTATGTTGTCTTGGATTAATCATTCATTTGATCCAACCATTGCACATAGTATTCTTTGGCTCGAAACTGCTATGGAAGTTTAGGAAGATCTTCGAGAGAGGTATTATCAGGGTGATGTGTTTAGAATTTGTGAATTGCAAGAATAACTCTATACTTCTAAGCAAGGTAATCTTTCTATTAGTGCCTATTTTACTCTGTTGAAAGGCTTACTGCAAGAGCTTGATTATTTCAGGCCAATTCCATCTTGCTATTATGACATAAAATGCACTTGTACATTAGTTCCTATAATTAGTCATATAGAGAAGGTGACTATGTGATCAAGTTTTTAAAGGGACTAAATGAGCAGTATAGTGATGTTAGGTCACAAATTATGCTAATGGAACTTTTGCCTAGCATCAATAAAGTGTTCTCATTGTTGATGCAATAGGAAAGGTAGATGAAGAGAAGTAGTTATAGAGGAAGAGGATATAAAGGAAATTATTCTAGAGGCATTATGGCTAATAATGAAAGAGGATCAAGGTGAAGAAATTATAATTCAAAAGTGTGTACATATTGCAACAAAACTAGGCATGCAGTAGATACTTGTTATAAGAAGCATGAGTTTCCACCTTATTACAAGAGAACTAGTAATGTGAACAATCTCTCTGCAAATCATGAGATTTATGATGATAATGTTGGGACAAATGAGGAAGCAAAATTTGAATCTCATTTTGTCACTTTCACACCTTATCAATTCTATTTGTATAATGACCTCTATATTCCATGTTTTAGTTTCAATCTTATTTCTGTGTCAAAGTTAACATGTACTCTAAATTGCAAACTAATCTTTTCTGATATATAATGCTCCATTCAAGATGTGTCTACCCTGAAGATGATTGGTGTAGCTGAAGTCAAGGGAGGATTGTATACCTTATCTCATGATAGTTTGTCTGTTATAAAGCTTTGTCAGTTCAATAATGTCACTACAAGCCACAAAGATCTTTCATATTTGCGAAATATCAAAGCAAACCTTAGGCACATGATGACATATTTGTTGTGGTTAATGATTTATTGATCCTTTGATGAGCATGAGGCATTCCAAATGTTGAATACGAACAGAGTGAGCAAGGAAGTGATGAAAATGTTTTGTAAATGTTTAGGGTATTGATTGTTGAAAGTATAGTTAAATGGTATCTGTTGTGTTTCACAATATTAGTTTCTATGTGGTTGAACATTTTTTATATTACTATTACAAACATTTTTATTTTTATGAGGAATCCTATGTGTTATGTGTGGAATTTGGTACATGGTGATGTATATTGATGACAAAATGGGCAATGCTAGAGGGGCCGCCTGTATAGCCTATAATTTTTTGAGTAAATTACACTAACATTCTTGAGTTTTAGTAAAATTACACAAATTATCTCTCACTTTTCTACACCTATACAAATCCCCCTAATTTTTATACTTTCATTGCATTGACCATATCTGCATGAGAAATAAGTGTATTCTTTTAAACAAAAAAATATGATAAATACAATTAAGTTAAACAAAACATGATGTATTTTAGTGACAAGTCCAAATAATATACAAATCAATGTATTTTATTATTTTTGGTTGCAAAATGCATCAATTCTGAAGAAATATTGTTTAAATTGCTCTTATACTATATCGTAATGAACCGAAAATAATAAAGAGGTATTGACTCATATATTATTTGGACTTGTCACCACAATATACCATATTTTGTTTAACTAAATTGCATTTATCATATTTTTTTGTTTAAAAGATTACACTTATTTTTTGTACAGTGGTGGTCAGTGTAATGAAAGTATAAAAATTAGAGGTTTGTACAGGTGTAAAAAATGAGGGGTGGTTTGTGTAATTTCGCTAAAACTCAGGGGTGTCAGTCTAAGTTTTTTGTTGGTGTGGCATGCAAGTTTTGTCCATTTGCCCACCAAGCATGCAGACATTTCTATTGGGCAATATGGGCGGCCTGTAAGCATAATATAATATGGTTTTGTCAACTTCATATAAAATATCAAAGTTTTTTTTAAAATTTTTGTTTTTCTCAACTACTTTATTTAAATTCTTTTTATTTTTAAATTATTTATCAATGTTCATGGGCCACCCGCATGTCTATTATTCTATTTTAGAATGGGTTTGTTTACACATATATTCATATCGGCTTAATTTTTGCCGGGAACTAGCAAAATGTGTGATGGAAACATCTAAATGTGGTTGAAAGCTTTATTTTTTATCCTAAAATAAGCTAAGTAGTTGACCACTCCATAATAATGTATTTTTGTAACTCATTTTGCATTATCCCTTTTTCTCTCCTTAGATTTTGTGGGGCTAAAATTTTGTTTTATACTTTTATCAGGCTTTCATTCTTTTTGAAGTTTCAGGTGAAGAAAGAAGTTGAAGGAGCTACGGTTGAAGAAGTTGAAGCTTTAATTGTGGTTTTTTCTTCAAAAGTTTATAACTTTACATCATAGTTTTTTAGTTCGTTCAGACTTTTTATGATTATGCATTAACTATTACTCTGTACTTGATGTATTATCTCAAATCGTTTTTTACAATTCATTTGACCATGAACTTTTGTGGTAAACTAAAAACTATTTTCTAGAACTTGACATATATATTCACTAAATTTATGCTATTCACTAAAGCTGAAGTTGCGTCAACATACATTTCTCCTTGAATAGGAAACTCCATAATTTCTTAGACCATATGTAACGCAGTAATGTACCTAGTATATTGTTGATGCATGCTTATATGAAATCAAACTTTGGTCCTCTACATATTTGGTACCCCACATTTAGTAATTACTCTAATAATTGAGATTCTTCAACAGAATATGATAAAGATAAATGCAGATGGTCCTATATATGTAGAGGAAATTTCTTCTCTCAAATGAGCTTATCTAAAGTAAATTAGTTATGGGTTTATGGAATTCTGACTTTTCAATTTTTTGTTTGAATTTTAGGACCTTAGTGGTTATGCGAGATTGATTCTGTGTGATATGATATTGATGATTTATTTAATGTGATTTGATAGTTAAATGTAAGAAATTTCAAGAACCTTTAAGGTTCACAAGTTAATTCAATCTAATAAGTTCATATTCTAGTTTGATCCAAGTATCCAATGGTATCTCTCCCCAATATTTTCTGTTATTACGAACTTATTTTCTTGTTAATCTAATGATAGTTGAGGGAATGAGAAAATTAACATGCATCTTGTTTAGGTTATTATAATGAGAAATATATATATATATAGTAAAGTGTAAGTTTTTTGCACTATCAATATATCATTCTCATTCATTTTCAATTATTTTTTATTTTTAAATTTTAAATAAAAGTGATATAAATGAATGATAAATAATGTATTAAATGTGTATAAATTGTTACACTAATATATGTATTCTATGGGTTGGGAATTAATATTAGATTGATCGCTTTAACCCACTATTTTGATAATGTTGCTTACTGTACTCACATTCGGGTTATTTGGAGAAGTCAGGCGTTCAAGAAGTCAATTAAGTGAATTCTAATAGAAGTTGAACTTAAGAATTGATAGAAAAATAATTAAGGCAACATGTTGAATAGTAAGGAACTCTGGAACCAATAATCAAAGTGAACGCAAAACAGTTGAAAAATCTCAACATGTTGTATTTGCTGTATTTATCTTCTACTTAGATAATTTCTTTTTATAACACATTACTTTTTCCCACATTTATAATAATCATTTTCAGGTTGCCTCCCAAAAAATATTACTCTCAAGAATTAAATTTTTGATATTTTGGTCATTTAAACATTTATAATGATTGAGTATAAGTTTCAGTTTTCAAGTGTATCCTTTAATTATTTTTTACCTTTAAGATAAAAATTGTATACTAAATAACAAATAACAAATAATAATACAATAAAGAAGTGTTGGTTCAAATGGTATATGCTTGATTCTCCTTAAGCAATGTTTCAGATTTGAATCTTATGGATGAAAAATGTACTCGCTAAAAGAGTTAACCCCTCCTTTGTGAGGTACGTGTAGAAACAAAAAAAAAATAATACAAGTTGCAGACTGCATGTTAAAACACAATTGTTATAAAAGTGGGAGCTTGTGTCTAATAACATCTAATGGAGAGTTTGAATAGGCAAAGTATACTAAAAAATAATTGATAAGAAATGCCACTTTCTGCCTAAAAATGTAAGATACAGATTATCTATCATGATCGCCTAAGAAAAACACTAAGTAGCAATTGGATAAGCTTTCACTGCTGTTCCTCATAGCATTTAGGTGCTGCTCCTTTAATTTCATCAGCACCCATTATCATCCTGAAAAGCACACCAAAAAACATACCAAATCAATAAGGGTATGCTAGGTAAAGATAATGAAGAAGTACAATCAAACAATCAAGCAAAATAAAAAAACATATATAATGCAATTCGACGAAGATTCAGCAACCGAATCACCAGTTTTAACATGGATCAAAATGTCAAAGAACATAATTTTTTATTACCTTGCTCAAAACATTACTACCACCAGCCTTGAACCTATCCACCTCATACATGGTAGTAGCATGGAGAGTCCTATGAAGCAGAATTTGCACGATCTATCACCTACAATGAAAATTCACACAAACCCATTTGAAATTAGATAATATAAAACAGCTGGTATAAACAGGATTATTATTCAAAAAATATGCACTATAAAGCGAAATACAATGTCTGACCTATTCTTTTCTTTTGAATGTTAGCTATGTCAATCTACAAAAGAAAGGTACAGATAAATTGAAGAATCACGACCATCTTTAGAAGTTCTCATAAGGCTGTGTCACTGTGTGTGTGTGTGTGTGAAAATGCAGCCAGGAAATATGAAATCAGAACCAGAGAACCTAACATTTCACAACAAACAATTCAAGGCATGTCGCAGGAGTGTGTGTGTGTGACTCACTAGAGATACTAAGAAGAACCAGCATCACGAACTCTTAGTTTATTCCAAATGAAACTACCAAATGCTTCCTACTATTTGATGAATGAGGAAGTGGTAGTAAACAGTGCAATTTATTTACATAAATAGGAAACAAGCTAATATGGCCATAAAAAAAACAACTCATTTGGAAGACTAATCAAGGACAATATATAGAACACAGAGGACAGCACTTAATGCAAACATCACCCCATTGCAATTTTGTCTAAACACTTATTAATGTCAAAAAACAAAATTAATAAACCTAAAACTACCAAGACATGTTTCTCAAGTATACCACAAGTATGAATCCTGGTGTCCTACCTACATATAATGTCAAGTTCGACTCTGAAAATTGATCTGAAGATGTAATTAATTCCAACCTCTAGAATTTCAATTTAATGTATCATTAGACAAACTGAACTTCCACCAAATATCAAGATGACAGGCTATGAATCTAAACTTTAGAAAGCTTTATATTGAAGCACCCAATAATCAAACTAAGCCCAACCTCATATTTCTCTGCTCTCTCTTCCTTAAATCTTATTAACAATTTTCCGAACAAATGAACCATGAAAATCATGTTCTTTTACCACATTAGTTAAGCATAATGAAAAATTGAGAACAACAAAACTCCAATACTAGGAATTCAATTTAATGAAAGAATAGAGTGAGTGAGTGAAATTAATGAAAGAATAGAGTGAGTGAGTGAGTGAATGGAAATGCGTGAGAAAGGAAGTATTATTATTGCTATTACTAGGAGTTGAGGGGAAAAACTGTATTGCGTCAGATTTTTCACCAATAACAGAATACTTTTGTCTGTAAATAATGCATATTTTATTCCATTCATAAATCTATTTTCTTCCCTATGAGTTCTAGTCTCAATAAGACTACTAGTTTTTACTGTTCATATGTTATGATTTGAATATACCACACCAATTCGTTATGTATGGATGATGAGATTCCATTGATACAGAGTGAATCGTTCTTTTTTCTCTGACAGATGGTCAGAACTTCATCTGGGTTCGAATCCTACTGAGAGGTCCACTAGAGATCAGAAATTGTTGAAGAAAGAACAAGATGTTTCTTTTGTTCTTTCCAGGCGATCGAAAAATAAAGAAATAGTTAATATATTCAAGATAATTATGTATTTACAAAATACCGTCTCAATTCATCCTATTTCATCAGATCCGGGATGTGATATGGTTCCGAAGGATGAACTGTCCCGTTCCAATAAGATTTTATTCTTGAACAAAAATCCGATAGACTTATTGGTATTGGAGGGAGGGTCCCATTGGCGTGCATCCAGTAGGAATTGAACCTACGAATTCGCCAATTATGAGTTGGGCGCTTTAACCATTCAGCCATGGATGCTTAGCGGGAATCCTCGTACATAGTGAATAACCAAATTCCAATTGAAGTGAAATCTTTCGGATAAATCAATGCAATTATCAATGCAATTTAGGAGGATTCGATGAAAGGACATCAATTCAAATTCTGGGTTTTCGAATTGAGAGAGATATTGAGAGAGATCAAGAATTCTCGCTATTTCTTAGATTCATGGACCCAATTCAATTCAGCGGGATCTTTCAGTCACATTTTTTTCCATCAAGAAAGTTTTATAAAACTCTTGGACTCCCGAATTTGGAGTATCCTACTTTCACGCAATTCACAGGGTTCAACAAGCAATCGATATTTCACGATCAAGGATGTAGTACTCT